>NC_057811.1:74750651-74953121 GCF_018294505.1 Triticum aestivum | reverse complement strand
TTCAAATTCATTTATATTCCAGAGAGCTTCAAACAATTTTAACTTTTTAACCATAAGTCCAAATGAGATGATTCTTTTTGCATTGTGTTCTTTGAAAGGAAATCTAACAGCTCACCAAAGATAAGATTTTTCTGAGATGTTTAGAATTTCTGGTGAATTTCAGAAGTGTTCTTGATATTCTCTTTTTGTGTTTAAAATTATTTTCAGAAGGTGAGGCTTGTCTTGAGGATCACCAGGAGGCTTGTGAACCTCATCTGTACTAAGGAAAGCCACAGCAACATTTTTATGATGCCATTTCAATATTTGTGATTTTCTCACTTAAATGAAATGATTAACCCATGCATTTAAATAATTATTGAATGATTTGTATTCTGTTAAGTATTGGTCAGTTGTTATGCTTGATTTACAGAATAGTTGAAACTAGTTTAAGTGGGTAAAGCAAGTTAAAATTTATTTGAGGTGATGTTAGAAATAATTTTGTTATGCATGTTAGTAATTATTTAAAAGCTTTGTGTTTGCATTCTTAAATTGATAAAAATTTGTTAGAAAATATTCTGTTAAATACTTGTTTAATCATATTACTTGTCTTACAGAATGTTTGAATCCAACTTAGTGATAAAGAAATTAAGGGTGGTTGATAATGATATCTTTTGGTCAAGCATATGAAAGATTTATCGGAGTTACTTTCTTGCGTAGGAAATTAATAAAACTTGTTGCAAAATATTTTGGTTAAGTTGTGAGTCATTTTTGAGCAAGTAGAGTAATATGAGTTGTTGACGTTTATACTTGGTGTGCATATGGATGACGTTGGTCATTTTTATCAATATGTGATGCATGTGTTGTTTTGCATTTCATGGCATGCTATGACACCGGTCATTTTTAGTTTAAAGATTAATCCTGAATATAATTCAACTTGAATATACCGTTGACTGGGTCATGGTGCCGCTGAATCGAGTTTCTTTCCAGTGCAACCACATTTGCCTTGTTGGAGGCCTTGATTCGGTCCATTGACACGGCCTCTGGTCGGTGCCTCCATCTAGGGAAGATTATGTCGTGCTTGCCCTGGCCCGGTAAGCACACATAATCTTGTGTGCTCGTTGATGAGATTATGGTACCGAGTCCCCGAGTGGGAGTGTTTTGACCACGACGGTGGTCGGGGTGTCTTTGGTAGACACGGGGCCACCCAGGACCAGCCCGTTGGGGATTTGGGTCGGAGTGGCCGGGAGAGTGCTGTGGCAATGGAGGGGTTTTGTCGGAATGCCGTTGGTCCACCCGAATGGGAATGCGAGGCCATGGGTTCCGTGGTGTGGGTACAGTGTGCTACCTCTGGAGAGTGTATAATCTATCGATAGCCGAGTCCACGGTCACGGACACCTCGTACTAGGTCCCACCATGAGTCAACGTTTAATAAAAATTGCACACTAAGCTATGAACTTTGCATTGTCAATGGATGGCAGAAAGGCCATCGAGGTATTTGGGACCAAATGATGGTCGTGGTTGTGATCACCGTAAGGATCACGAGTCGTTCTTGAGAAAGACCACTATGGTGGTGTGTTTGTGGTCCAGAGATGATCACAGTTGGTAAGCTGTCCCGAGGGACGTTCGGGCTTGATCACAGCATGTTGACATATAATGTTGCATTATTAATAATTGGTTAAATATCATGATATTGTTTGTCATTATGATTATGCTTGTTGTGAGCTTGCAAGTACATTCAATGTACTGACCTGGCATGTCATGCCAGATTTCAGGAAAGTCTCGTTGGAAAGGAGCGCTGTTCGAGTCTAGATCGTGTCCACATCAGTGTCCCTGTGATATGGAGCTTCCGCTACGACGTTATTCCGCTGCCACATAGTTGTTCGAGTCGAGGCCCCTTTATGTTCACTAAATAATGTACACATTGTTCCGCCGCACCGAGTGTGCCGCTTGGCCTCGACCACTGTTGTAATATGAACTCTGTTCCGCTAGCATCAATAAAGCGGTTGTTTTCTGTACCAATATGTTGTGTGTTGCCAGAAGACATGATCTCTGGGCTGGCAATGCAGGGTAAACCGGTCGCTCTGAGCCGGGGTGCCACAGGCTGCCTGCTCAAGGGCAGGTCATTCCCACTCCCGAACCTGGCGAGAGTGTCGTATTCGTCTCCCACTTCCTCCGAGGGCTAGGTTTCAGTCTAGATCCCTTTGTCAGAGGGCTCATGTTCTACTACGGGCTCGATTTCCATGATCTGGCTCCGGATTCCATCCTTCACATCTCGTCATTCATCGTCGTGTGTGAAGCCTTCCTCCCCATTACCCCACACTTCGTCTTATGGCTCAAGACCTTCAATGTGAAGCCGAAGATGATTGAGGGGCGACACGCAGAGTGCAGAGGTGCCGTAATAAGCAAAGGCGCCGATGTTCCATGGCCAAAGGGTTCCTTCCTGGAGGTGTCCAGTTTATGGCAACGGGAGTGGTTTTATATCACAGCTCCCCGGGGTACTAAGTGGGTAGCCGCCCCTGCCTTCCGCTCGGGCCCCCCGCCACAACTGGCGTCATGGGTCAACAAGGGGCTGGACTGGGGGCCAGTAAATGATGTGCCGACATTGCAGAGTCGCATCCGAGATCTCCTCGAGAGATATGTCAGCCTTGTTAAGGTAATGCAAGTCATGCTAGTTCGTCGAGCCCTGCCTTGCAAACATCGACCTCTCCGTATGTGGGAGTTCAACCCGGAAGGACCGCGAACTATTCAGCACTTCTTTGGCGTGACGCTCGAAGAGATGTACAGATCGTTCTTCGGATCACAAATAGAGTGTCCGGACACCTCCGAGGATGCGGGTCTGAACCGCAATCGTCCAGACACTCAAGTAAGTAATTCCGCGGCCGAACACGTTGTCTTTTAATTTATCACAACATCATTCTGAAAAGTCGCCTTTTGACCAGGACTGGATAAAAAAGGCGAAGATGATCAGGTGTCTGGCCCACCTTCCTGAGGGCTCACCGGATCCTGTACTAGCCAGGATGCTTGAGCTTGTGCCTTATCAAGCGCCATCAGGGGAAGGTAAAGGGAGGAACAAAGAAGCCGAGAGCGAGCCTCACTCACTATTCATCCAAACCGGGGGAATTAGTGCCTCCGCGAAGGAGGATAACCGGGGGGAAGAATCTAAAATTCCCTCTCCCCAGGGAAGGAAGAGGACCACCTCTAACGACTTGGAAGTAATGGTCTCCAAGCGAGGGAAGAATCCTTTGTTGGAGGGTCCTACCCCGGAGGGCATCCTTACTGCACAGTACCCGCAAGGGGACCAGCCCTCTACCGAGCTGTAAGTAAACGAAAGTACTTTATAGTAAATATATCCTGATTCATTTCCGAGAACGATAACTGAGGCATGTGTCTTGTAGTTCGGATCGTAGCCCTTCTCGACAGAGTTCGTCTTCGGGGGATCTTCTTCCGGAGATGATGGAGAGCGAAACACCTCCCCGTGCCTCCCCGCCTCGTGAAGCGGGCGACCCTGAGGTGTCGTCACGGAGGATTTCTCCTGATCCGCCAAGGCCAGAAGGTAAACCTTCGGCCAACCGAAGTCCGGGGTATTTGGCTCCTAAGGAGAGCAACAGAAAGAGTCCGGAACCGTCCGGTGTGCGATCGGACGCACTGATGAATCTTCTGGAGCAAGCGGCTATCCCAGAAACGCATCGTGTGCTAATGGGCACAGTGGTTGAGAGGATTTCATCCGCCGAAAGCGGGTTGCATGAAGCTTTTATGAGTCTGCTGAAAGGCTTTGAGGTACGCAAAGTAATATATATTTTTTGGATGATGCCGCACACGCTAGGTGTGGCCTATCCTGATAGTAACCCCTGAGACTCTGGTTGCTGTCGAAAAAGACGGCAAATAGAGGATCATAGTCCCAGGTAATAACCATGCTGCTTTCATGTGCAGGTGGCTGCAGGTCCGGTGGCTAGCCGGACTGGTGAGTTTGCCGAACTGAAGCGGCAACTTGATGCGGCAGATGCCGACATCGTGCTTATAAACAAGCGGCCTGACGAGGCACAGGGTATGTATTCTCCTAGGATCAATACATATTAAGAGGAGCATGATGCTAGTATCTGTAATATGTTGTGACTGCAGATGGAGCTGTCGCTGTGGAGACCCTTCGGGCAGAACTTGCCCGAGCCAAGGAACAAGCCAGGCAGAGTGATGCGGCTGCCCTAAAGGCGGTCGAAGAGCTAAGAGCCGAACAGGCTGCCCATTGCTAGAGCAAGGAGAAAATAGCCAAGATGGTTGTTGAGCTGAAAGATGCCGCCGGCCGGTATGAGCTTCTTGAAAAGGAAAGCCAAGCGAAGGCGGCGGAAGTGAAGGAGGCCATGGAAGCGGCCAAGGAAACCCGCTCGCAAATCAGAGCGGTGAAGGAGGAACTCCGTCAAGCCGGAGATATTGCGGCCGGGAAGCCCTTTTTGTTGCGGACGAGGTTTGGAGACCCGAAGTATGCCCCTCTGGATAAATTATGGAGTTCTGCAGACGCGTACTTGGATTTAGCAGCGAGTGCCACTGATGCGACCAAGTTTTTCAGAGATCAGAAGGATCATGTAGTGGAAAGGTTGTTCTGGTCACAGTTCCGCACTCCAACGCGTCCGCTGCTGTTAAATGAACAAATGGCCGAGTGGGCCGAGCTCCATAGGTTGTCCGGACTTGCCGGAGGGACCGAGGCCGAATAGTTATTTTGGTCTAGTGCAACAATTCCTTGGTGCTGTGCCGCATATCGATGCTCTAAAGAGGTCGGCGTGCATAGAGGGTGCGCGGATGGCTCTTGCCCGTGTCAAGACATACTGGGCAGAGATGGAGGCCACCACTATTGCATCCCAGAGTTAGGCGGTAGGCCGGGTTTCGGCCGAGCACTATTTTGAGGAAGTCTTAGAAGGCGCTCGTGTAGTAGAGGCTCAGTGCTTGAAGCGTATCATGTTCTAGTGACATGTATCTCAATTGTAAGAACAATGCTTATTAAATTATAAAGGTTGTGTTTATACTTTTGCCTGAAAGTATTATGATGCCTCATGTGCGGCCGTTTATGTATATATGTATATAACCTGAAAGTTTGCAGTCGTCGGCTTCAGCCCCCACTCATATAATGCGGGGGTGTTCACAAAAACGCGTATTCACACTTGATCCAACATCTTGGTCCATTAAAGAGGTGATAGCGCAGCGAACGAGGCAATCGGACTATATTGCTTTAACACTTTCACTTAGCCATAGGAGTTTGACGGTGGGACTACTATATAGCCCCTGGTACCTCCGCGCTCATCCGAATACGGGGCGCGTACATACATGACCGGGAAACGGCCCTTCGTTAATGCGGAGGAATCTCGAAGATTCCGCTAAGTCATCGAGTGGTTGACCAGTCTCGCGCTTTATCATGACAGTCAGTTTTCGGCTTTCTCTACTGAGGTGCTCGTCCGGATGAACCAGGGCACAATCGCAGTAGTTCTCCCGGTGCCACCTTAGCCGATAGAGCGGAGCGTAATGTAGCAAAACGCGGGAGCCGGGCAAACCCAACATTTGACCAAAGACATGATTCGGAGCTAATGCATATAAGGCCAAACTCGCGACGCCAAACACTCCCTAAGGTATTCGGTCTTTACAACATATACCGAGCTAAATAACGCCCTTGATAATGATCCCTGAGTGTCCAGGTACGTGCATCGTTCTGACGTGGCGAAATGCCAATAACGTCAGCATCGCTCTCGGTTATGCTAAGTATCCGGAGGATGTGAAGCAACAAGAGACAGTAAAAAAGGTTTACGCAGGGTCTTAATCTAAAAAGAAACCTTTGAGTGGGGCCCTGCTGCACGTCTGCGCCTGTGTCTCTGTTGTGCTGTATCCTGGAAGGGTATAGCACGATTACCATCTGTAAAAGAGAAGAACTTAGGTGAAAGTTGTCGTGCGAAAAAATTGGTTATTCTCAATAAACCATTAGAAATCAAGATAAGTAAGTTCGAGCCGAACTGTAGTCCTTTTACATGCGGAAAGCCCCTGGTACCGCCTATGAGGGTAAATCCATCGAACCAATCTTAGGTATATCTAAGCTGTTACAGCTAGTGATGCGCCGGACTCGTCTAGCCGCGTCCGCGGTCTTGACGACCGATCATTTATTCTGGTTGGAGAGGTCGTTTAGTGTTCGGCTGCTAAAGCCGCCACACGTTCTTCCGCGCATAAGGAACGCTCGATATTTCCACTAATTGTGATGATGCCACGTGGACCGGGCATCTTAAGCTTAAGAGAAGCGTAATGTGGTACTGCATTAAAACGAGCAAAAGCTGCTCTTCCGAGTAGTGCTTGATAGCCACTTCGGAATGGAGCGATGTCGAAGGTTAACTTTTCGCTTCGGAAGTTGTCGGGAGAATCGAATACAACCTCTAGTACTAGAGAGCCCATGCAGCGGGCCTTTGGGCCTGGTATTACTCCCTTAAAGGTAGTATTACGTGGCTGATTCTTGTCTGGTCTATCCCCATTTTGCGGACGGTGTCCTAATATATCAGATTAAGACTACTACCGCCGTCCATAAGGACTCGTGTGAGATGGTATCAGTTGATTATTGGGTCTAGCATCAAGGCAGCCAATCCTCCGTGCCGGATACTTGTCAGGTGATCCCTGCGATCAAAAGTGATCGGGCAGGCCGACCAGGGGTTGAACTTAGGGGTGACGGTCTCTACGGCGCGTGTGTCTCGGAGTGCATGTTTGCTTCTCCTCATTGTCACGTGAATCATGTTCACTGTTTTGACCTCTGGTGGGAATTTTTTCTGTCCCCCGGTGCTTTGCTGGCGAGGCTCGTCCTCGTCTTCACTTGGTGTCTCCCTCCCCTTGTGTTCGGCGTTTAGCTTACCGGCCTGCTTGAAGACCCAGCATTCTCTGTGGGTGTAATTTGCAGGTTTATCGGGGGTGCCATGAATCTAACAAAATTTGTCTAGAATCTTGTTTAGGCTGGACGGTCCATCTCTGCTGCCTTTGAAAGGCTTTTCCCGCTGACCCGGTCGAGAGCCCCTGAATCCGGCGTTTACAACCGTGTTGACTGGGCTGTCTTCATTATTTCGACGCTTGCTTTTACTGCGTCGTGGTTTTCCATTGCCATCCCTGACTTCGGATGTGCCTGGGTCGCTGGTGCTACTATGGGCTAGCCAGCTATCTTCGCCCGCGCAAAAGCGGGCCATGAGGCTTGTCAGGGCTGCCATTGTTCTCGATTTTTCTTGGCCAAGATGTCTGGCGAGCCATTCGTCTCGGACGCTGTGTTTGAAAGCTGCTAAGGCTTCGGCATCCGGGCAGTCGATGATTTGGTTCTTCTTAGTGAGAAATCTGTTCCAAAGCTTTCGGGCTGACTCTCCGGGCTGTTGAATTATATGACTTAAATCGCCTGCATCCGGAGGTCAGACATAGGTCCCTTGAAAATTAGCCCTAAAAGCATCCTCAAGCTCCTCCCAACTTCCAATTGAGTTTTCGGGGAGGCTCTTCAGCCAGTGCCGAGCTGGTCCTTTCAGCTTGAGGGGCAAGTACTTGATGGCGTGGAGATCGTCTCCGCGAGCCATATGGATATGGAGGATGTCAGGACCGGTTTTTTGGGATATTAATTTTCCAGAAAATGGCCCTTGTGCTCACCAGCCCCAGGATTACTGTTAGCTGATGAGGCACCAACTTGATACAGAAATTCCAAGCAAAGTACAAAATATGTAGTACAAGACCATTGTGGCCTATGAGTACAACACTTGGTTTCTAGTGGTTGATGGAGGAAGCGGTTTGTGGTTCATCTACGTCTATGGGACTCCATTTCCCGCAGGAACAGCTGACCAAGATAACTCCTATCTTCGCGAGGCTGCTATCATCATTGCGTAGGTTCCGGGGCTGTCGTCGCAACGCTCCTCTCCATGCAAGAAATCTGGCCAAGACAATAGCCAGGGACAAGTCAATGAGTACTTTTGAATGTACTCGCAAACATTTTGAACACGGGTATAATATAACAAGGGATAATCATGCTCCGAAATATTCTATGATCATAACGTGTGTCACGAAATAAACGAAATCCATGATGCACGCATGCGGGTAAAATATAAATATGCAATACGGGAGTAGAAATGGAATGCACCGATCGAGTGTCTGAAGCGACGCCTCGGAAGGATAAAAGATAAATCATGCCTCGGTCGGGCGTCTGAGCGACACCACATAAAGGGCTTATAGCTAAAAGAAATAACAAGCATGCCACAGTCGGGCGTCTATGCGACACCACATAAAGGGCTTATAAATAATAGAAATAACAAGCATGCCACAGTCGGGCGTCTGAGCGACACCACATAAAGGGCTTATAATATAAAAGAAATAGCAAGCATGCCACAGTCGGGCGTCTATGCGACACCACATAAAGGGCTTATAAGAGAATAATCGTAGTGAGTATCCAGGAGGTAGAACCGTCCCAGGGATACTCAATAATTCAAATAATGTAAATGGTTAGTCCAAAATAATAATAACCATAATCATCACAAGTTACAAGTCATGATCCAATTTTCTGGTTTAACAGTTTTTCTCCTCCGAAGGCCGACACTAAGACCGACACTAGACCCATCTCAGACTGTAGTCCTTACCCATGGACACGGCTATTCGAATAGGTTTAACCTCTGCAGAGGGTGTACTCTTTGCCCATGAGTAGCGGATTTCTTTAGTCCATCGGGACTAATTCCGCCTTCGGTCTTTTAATTGAAAACACGCCTGACCCGCACACACCAGCTTAACTTACCGGCGTCTGGAATCACCCACGACACCTGTCAAGCAAAACTCTAAGTGGGGAGGCTACAACCTCGACTTAGCATGGGATCAAATTTATATCGCGCGCTCTAAGGGGTGCCCCCCTCTCGGTCCCAACCGGAAACACCCATGCCCCCGGACCAGGTGGCATACCTACCGGATGCATCCGGTATCTTCCACCATGGCCTCTCTGTACGGTGTGTGCTAGGAAGGGGTTGACAACTTACTGAACCGTACCCTACCTGCGGCAGGGACAAGTGGTAGTACGAAACAAGTATGGGGGTTACTGGAACAAGACTCGATCTACGGCCGACTCAGGAGGTCCAAGTATTCCTTGTATGATTAGCATAACAAATATATTTCACTTAATAGACAGAGTCACCACTCATCATACCTCATCATGCCATACCGGACACACTCGTCTCAACGAGGAACTAGGGACAAGCTCGTGTCTACCCAAGACAGAGACTTTCCCGGCTTCCTTCCGGTATGCATGAAAGTCTTACGAGGATGATTACTATCACCAGCATATCCGTTTCTAACAGCAAAGAATCTCATTATGCACTCACGCGTATGATCGTATCGTCACATAAAATAACGAATGCTCCATGTCAAGGTGGTGTTGTAACCGTATCCAACAACACACAAAAATATTATGCCAGGGTTCAGAATGCTTGCCTTCAAGGTGTGGAGGGGTGAGGTGCACTCCAAAACTTTTGAAAGTTATAATCTCCCCTCCAAATTCCTATTTTCAAACATATTCAAATAACACATACTTTAAAAACAGCGCAAAAATTTGTCCTAGATATTTTTGAAATAAATCTTAAAATAAACTAGGTGGAATTTGAGAGAGGTAGGAAAAAGAATTAATTCATTTGGAGTTTTATTTAAAAAGATATAGCCAGTCAAAGTTTAGTCAATGTTCTGTTTTTAATAAAAACCAGAAAAAGAAAACGTTTCGGCGGAAAATACGTTTTTGAAGCAGAGGAGACGTAATTCAGGGGTTTACGCGTCCACTTAAACACGTGGTGGCGGGGCTGGGTCACTGACAGTGGGTCCAGCGGGCCCACTGGTCAGGTTTGACTAGTCCCCCGCCTTCTTCCTCCTCTGTCCGAGCCGAGGCGGGGACTCCGGCGTCCGACGCCGGCGAACGACGGCTCCTAGGAGCCATCCGAGGGTGGGGAAGGATCCGCCGCTCTAGGACGATCCTTCCGGTAGTTGAAAGGGCCCCGGGGATGGAGGGGATCGTCGGCGGCGAGCTTCGCGGCGGCGGAGGCTTCGGGCATGATTGGGGATTTGGGCTGTGGTGGCTCCCGATCGAAGCTTAGAGGCTGGGCGACTCCGCACAGTCGAGGGGAGTCGGACGGTGGCGTTGGATGGGTGGGGGAGGCCCTGGTTGCGTCGCACTGCACTGGATTGTGGCGGCGACCGAACTAATCGGAGACGGGGAAGAAAGCTTCCCGACGTCGATTGCTGGGTGTTGGGGGCACTAGGGGGATAGAACGAGGTTGCCTGAGTGCTTGGTCGAGCTCGGGGTCCCCTTATATAGGCGTTCGAGGTCGGTTCCGCGGCGGCCGTGGATAGGATCGCCGGCGAACCGCCATTCTGTACTTGGGGGCGCGTGGCGGCGACGGGCGCGTGGCGGACGTGCTTCAGGATAAGCTTGAGCTGCTCCAGGGGGCAGTTGGCGCGCTGGTGTGGCTCGGGCGGCGCCGTCCAGGGCAGAGGTTGTCGGGGTGGCGGTGGCGGCTTGCGGTGGCGGCGCTGTAGGGCGCCAGGAGGGGGCCGGGGCGGCTCTGCAGCGAGAGAGGGGTCGGGGCACGTCGGCTGCGAGCGGGAAGGGTCAGCACGAGCGCGGGGGTGGGAGGCAGCGAGACGCGGCGGCTCGGTGCACGCGCGTGCAAAACGTGCGCTCTGGGCGCGCCCAGAGCGTGCACGCCAACTGTTCGGCAAAATGCCAATGCGTGCCACAGGGCTTGGGTGAGGCTGGCAATTAGCAGACCTCGGTTAGGAGTAGCTAGGATCTTAGTGGACAAGGTTACTGGGTCAGTGGATTAAGTACACAGCGCAAACTAAAAATCATGTCAAAACTGACTATGCACACCAAGTGTTCGACAGAATGATAAGGGCTTCTAGACAACTCTTGTAGTGGCCAAAATCTCCAGATCAGGGTCTCCCTAGATGTAGGTGATGATGGCAAGATCATTTGGGCAAAACCAGAAAATTGCTAGTGCAAGTTTTGCAAACCTTCAGTTTTGGACAGAAAGAAAAAGGCCTTATTGCATGCACTTAAAACCCTCCAATGGGTCCACTCTCCTGGACTTAAGGGTTTTGCAGGGTGGTCTATAAGTAGGAAAAAGCTCATGGTTACTAGAGCAAGATAATCTAGGGTTGCAGTACAAATCACTAAGTTGGACCAGAATGAAGATGAGGATGATTTTCTCAAATTTTTCAAAGAATGCAAATGGGTTTTTGCATAAAGTTGAATTGTATGCATCTACTGACATCTCCAAACACTTGGAAGAATTTTTAGAGGAATATTTAAATAGGTTGTAGTGCAAAAACACCTACTGGACCAGATTTGAAAAGTTGATGTAGAGATCAAAATCTCCAATAACCAAAGGATATTTTTGCATAAAGGTGATGTGGAAACATCACAGGACATCCCCAAATTTTGGTGAAAATTTTAAATGCATTTATCAAATGGTTGCAGTGCAAAAGAGGCTCCAAATTTGTGAAAAATCTTTTTAAAAGAAAAAAAAGCTCAGGAAAAACAATTATGCAAATAAATCCACTGATAAAGGATTGTTTTATTAAGAGAGTATACAAAACATTTTTGGAAAGTTTCCACTTGAGGTAAAAACCCACAATATTAAAGAGGAGATGGGTCCTGAAATCAAAGATAAATCCAGAAAATAAAAATAAAAATTCCTGGCAAAATTTTAATTATTAGAACAAGGTCAAAATTTTGGGGTGTTACAGAGGATAAAGTCCTCAATCCAGACCCCAGGGTCTGTCGTTCCGTCGTACGCCTCTATGTTCACGGGTTTGAATCCTTCTGGAAATTCGTGGTCCAGCACCTCATCGGTGAAACATAGGGGGTGTGCGGCACCCCTGTATTTGGATGTGTCATGGCGTTCTGACGGTTGTAGTGTTCGGTTTTGGTTGTGCGCTGGAGCGCGTTTCCTAGATCCGTAGATGGATCGGGTCACGCCGGCCTTCTGATGCAAGTCCTCACGTGAATCGTGTGCTGACTTATGTGCGGCCTTGTTAGCCGCTCTATCGCGGCCACGAGGTGGTCGATCCGACCGGTCGGCCGTTTTGTTTTTCGGCTGTGTGGGCTCTAAGGCCTCATCATCAAATTCAGGCAACAGCTTGCGCGTTGGATAGCTCTTTGTGTGGTAACTACCACCATACTTTTCTTCAGTGTCGAGCACTTTGTTCCATCTACTGTTGAGCGTATTCTGCGCGGCTTTAAGCCTTTGCTTCTGCTTCTTCAGACTCCTCGCGGTGGCAATAAGCCTTCTGCGGAGATTCTCTTGTTCCAAGTGCCTTTCCGGGATGATGTGTGCATCCTCGTCCGGACTGTTTTCCTCTCCGGAAGGAGGTTGATGAGCTTTATCCTCGGCGTCGCCGTGTTCGGACAGCAGATCCGTACTATGTTCGCCGTTTGCTGGTTCATCCTGCTCTATCGCTGGGTCAATGTGGTCGTCGTTTCCTCTGGAGTCGACTGGGGTGTTATTTTCTCTTGCGCTGTTATCGCTGTTTTTGCCGAGGCGGGATTTGGAGCGGCGCCTACGCCGTCACTTTGGTTGCTTCTCGAGGGAGCTATCCTTCGCTGCAACCTTCCGTTCCTCGTCATTGTTTTCTTTGGGTGTATCCGCCATCTATATGTCATGTGATGAAGTGGCTGTCCAGCGCCCTGTGGGCGATGGTTCCTGTTCCTCTCCTGCATCGTCGTCCATGCCGTCGATGTCTTCGGAGTCAAAATCGAGCATGTCGGTTAAATCGTCGACAGTGGCTATTAAGTGGGTGGTGGGTGGGGAGCGAATTTCTTCGTCTTCCGCATCCCATTCTAGCCAGATATAGTTCGGCCAAGGTTCTCCTGACAAGGAGAGAGACCTTAATGAATTTAGCACATCACCAAAAGGTGAGTGCTGAAAGATATCCGCAGAGGTAAAATCTATTATCGGCGCCCAATCAGATTCGATAGGCGCGGACGCGGGCGGCTCGGAGCCCATGGCCGGGGACGAATCCAATGGTTCGGCAGCACAGGTCTCGTAGGAGGTGAAGTCGGTATTCGGCTCTATCGCCACCGAGAGTGCGGCCTCCGTGGCGGGGTCCATCCGCCCGTCCTCGAACGGCGCAGTTTGTTCCGGATGGAGGGCCGGAGTAGTTGCAGGTGTGGTCTCCCGAACACTGTCAGATGGCAGAGCTAAGTCATGCCCGTCGTGATTGTGCGGCGCACCTGACATGAGCTCGAATCCGTCGAAGATCAAGTCTCCGTGGATGTCGGCAGTATAGCTCAAGTTTCTGAACCTGACCTGATGGCCAGGGGCGTAGCTTTCGATCTGCTCTAGATGGCCAAGCGAGTTGGCCCGCAGTACAAAGCTGCCGAATACGAAGATCTGTTCGGGGAGGAAAACCTCACCCTGGATCGCATCGTTGCCGATGATCGAAGGAGCCATCAAGCCTTATGGTGACGGCACAGTGGAACTCTCAATGAAAGCACCAATGTCGGTGTCAAAACCGGCGGATCTCGGGTAGGGGTCCCGAACTATGTGTCTAAGGCGGATGGTAACAGGAGGCGGGGAACACAATATTTACCCAGGTTCGGGCCCTCTCGATGGAAGTAATACCCTACTTCCTGCTTGATTGATCTTAATGATATGAGTATTACAAGAGTTGATCTACCACGAGATCGTAGAGGCTAAACCCTAGAAGCTAGCCTATGGTATGATTGTTGTTGTCCTACGGACTAAACCCTCCGGTTTATATAGACACTGGAGGGGGCTAGGGTTACACAGAGTCGGTTATAAGGGAGGAGATCTACATATCCGTATTGCCAAGCTTGCCTTCCACGCCAAGGAGAGTCCCACCCGGACACGGGACGAAGTCTTCAATCTTGTATCTTCATAGTCCAACAGTCCGGCCAAAGGATATAGTCCGGCTGTCCGAGGACCCCCTAATCCAGGACTCCCTCAGTCGGCCTGCCCGATCACTTTTGATCGCAGGGATAACCCGACCAGTATCTGGCACGGAGGATCGGCTGCCTTGGTACTAGACCCAATAATTAACGGATACCATCTCACCCGAGTCCTTATGGACGGCTGCAGTAGTCTCAATCTGATATATCAGGACACAGTCCGCAAAATGGGGATAGACCCGACAAGAATTAACCAAAGCAATACTACCTTTAAAGGAGTAATACCAGGCCCAGAGGCCCGCTGCACGGGCTCTCTAGTACTAGAGGTTGTATTCGGTTCCCCCGACAACTTCTGAAGTGAAAAATTAACCTTCGACATCGCTCCATTCCGAAGCGGGTATCAAGCACTACTTGGAAGAACGGCCTTCGCTCATTTTAACGCAGTACCGCATTATGCTTATCTTAAGCTTAAGATGCCCGGTCCACGTGGCGTTATCATAGTTAGCGGAAACACAGAGTGTTCCTTACGTGCGGAAGAATGTGTGGCGGCTTTAGCAGCCGAACACTGAACGGCCTCTCCAACCAGAACAAATGATCGGTCGTCAGGGCCGCGGATACGGCTAGACGAGTCCGGCGCACCACTGGCTGTAACAGCTCAGATAAACCGGAGACTGGATATATGGATATACCCCCATAGGTGGTGCTAGGGGCTTCCCGCATGTACAAAGAACTACAGTTCGGCTTGACCTTATTCAGATTGAATTTTAACGGTCTATTAAGAATAATCAATTTTTTTCTCGCACGAAGACTTTCACCTAAGTTTTTCTCTTTTCAGATGATAATCGTGCTACACCCTTCCAGGATACGGCACAACGGAGACACAGGCGCAGACATGCAGCAGGGCCCCGCTCCAAGGTTTCTTTTTAGATTAAGACCCTGTGTAAACCTTTTTCACTATCTCTTGTTGCTTTACACCCTCTGGATACTCAAAATAACCAAGAGGGATGCTGGCGTTATTGGCATTTCGCCACGTCAGACTAACGCGCGTATCTAGAAATTCAGGGCTTATTATCGAGGGAGTCACGCAACCCAGTATGCGTTGTAAAGACCGAATACCTTAGGGAGTGTTCGGCGTCGCGAGTTTGGCCTTATATGCATCAGCTCCGAATCATGTCTTTGGTCAATAGTTGGGTTTGCCCGGCTCCTGTGTTTTGCTACCTTATGTTCCGCTCTATCGGCAAAGGTGGCACCGGGAGAACTACTGCGATTGTGCCCTGGTTCATCCGGACGAGCACCTCAGTAGAGAAAGCCGAAAACTGACTGTCATGATAAAGCGCGAGACTGGTCAACCACTCGATGACTCATCGGAATCTTCGTGATTCCTCCGCATTAACGAAGGACCGGTTTCCCGGTTATGTATGTACACGCACCGTATTCGGATAGCCGCGGAAGTACCAGGCGCTATATAGTAGCCCCGCCGTCAAACTCCTATGGCTAAGTGAAAGTGTTAAAGCAATATAGTATTATTGCCTTGTTCGCCGCGCTATCACCTCCTTAATGGACCAAGACGTTGGATCAAGTGTGAATACGCGCTTTTCTGAACACCCCCGCATTATATGCGTGGGGGCTGAAGCCGACGACTGCAAACTTTCAGGTTATATACATACATAAAACGGCCGCACAGGAGGCATCATAATACTTTCAGGCAAAAGTATAAACACAGCCTTTATAATCATAATAGCATTGTTTTTACAATTGGGATACATGTCACTAGAACATGATACTCTTCGAGCACTGAGCCTCTATTAAACGAGCGCCTTCTAGGACTTCTTCAAAATAGTGCTCGGCCGATACCCGGCTTACGGCCAAACTCTGGGTTGCAACAGCGGTGGCCTCCATCTCTGCCCAGTATGTCTTAACACGGGCAAGAGCCATCCGCGCACCCTCTATGCACGCCGACCTCTTTCCAGCGTCGATATGCGACACAGCACCAAGGAATCGTTGCACTAAACCAAAATAGCTATTCGGCCTTGGTACTTCTGGCCAAAGATGATCCACGACAGACCTCATGGCAAGCCCGGACAACCTATGGAGCTCAGCCCACTCGGCCATTTGCTCATTTAGCAGCAGCGGACGCGTTGGAGCACTGAACTGCGACCAGAACAACTTTTCCACTTCATGATCTTTTTGATCTTTGAAAAACTTAGTCGCATCAGCAGCACTCGTTGCCAAGTCCACGTACGCGTCTGCAGCACTCCATAATTGATCTAGAGGGGCATACTTCGGATCTCCGAACTTCATCCGCAACAAAAAGGGCTTCCCAGCCGTGATATCTCCAGCTTGACGAAGCTCCTCCTTTGCCGCTCTGATTTTCGAGCGGGTCTCCTTGGCTGCTACCATGGCTTTCTCCAGGTCCGCCGCTTTCGCTTGACTTTCCTTTTCGAGAAGCTCATACCGGTCGGCGGCCTCCTTCAGCTTAACAGCCATCTTGGCTATTTTATCTTTGCTCTGGCGATGAGCAGCCCGTTCAGCTCTTAATTCTTCGACCGCCTTTAGGGCGGCCGCATCACTTCTCCTGGCTTGTTCCTTGGCTCGGGCAAGCTCCGTCCGAAGGGTCTCCACGGCGGCAGCTCCATCTGCAGTCACAGCAAATTATAGATACTAGCATCATGCTCCTCTTACATATCTGTTGACCACTGGAGAGTACATACCATGTGCCTCGTCAAGCCGCTTGTTCACAAGCACGATGTCGGCATCTGCTGCATCAAGTTGCCGCTTCAGTTCGGCAAACTCACCAGTCCGGCTAGCCACCGGAACTTCAGCCGCCTGCACATAAAAGCAGTATGATCATTACCTGGGACTATGATCCTCTGTTTGCCGCCTTTGGACAGCAACCAGAGTCTCAGGGGCTACTGTCTGCACAGGGCACACCTAGCTTGTGCGGTACCATCAAAATATATATATATATTACTTTGCGTACCTCTAAACCTCTTAGCAGGCTCATAAAAGCCTCATGCAACCCACTTTCGGCGGATGAGATCCTCTCAACCACCGTACCCATTAAAGTACGATGCGCCTCTGAGATAGCTGCTTGCTCCAGAAGACTCATCAGCACGTCCGGTCGTGCACCGGACAGCCCTGAACTCTTTCTATTGCTCTCCTTAGGAGTCAAATACTCCAAACTTCGGGTGGCCAGGGGGTTACCTTCCGGCCTTGGCGGATCAGGAGAAATTCTCCGCGACGACACCTCAGGGTCATCCGCCTCATGAGGCGAGGAGACAGGGGGAAGCGTTTCGCTCTCCATCATCTCCGGAAGAAGATCCCCTGAAGACGAACTCTGTCGAGAAGGGCTACGATCCGAACTGCAAGACATACGCCTCGATTATTGTCCTCAGAGATGAAGCAGGGTATATTTACCAAAAGTACTCTTGTTCACTTATAGCTCGGTGGAGGGCTGATCCCCTTGCGGGCACTGTGCAGTAAGGATGCCCTCCGGGGCAGGACCCCCTGGCGAAGGTTTCTTCCCTCGTTTGGAAACCGTCGTTTCCAAATCCTTAGAGGCGGTCCTCTTCCGTCCTTGGGGAGAGGGAATTTTAGACTCTTCTCCCCGGTTATCCTCCTTCGTGGAGACACTAATTCCCCCGGTTCGGATGAGTAATGCGTGAGGCCCACTTTCGGTTTCTTTATTCTCCCATTATCTTCCTCTGATGGCACCTGGTGAGGTGCGTACTCAAGCATCCTGGCTAGTACAGGATCCAGTGAGCCTTCGGGAAGGGGAGCCGAACACCTGATCAGCTTTGCCTTTTTTATCCAGTCCTGGTCAAAGAGCGACTTTTCAGAATGATGTCGTGATAAATAAAAAGACAGCGTGTTCGGCCACAGAATTACTTACCTGGGTATCCGGACGATTGTAGTTTAGACCCCCATCCTCGGTGGTGTCCGGACACTTTATTCGTGGTCCGAAGAACAATCCATACATCCCTTCGAGCGTCACGCCGAAGAATTGCTGAATATTTCGCGGTCCTTCCGGGTTGAACTCCCACATACGGAGAGGTCGGCGTTGGCATGGCAGGACCCGACGAACTAGCATGACTTGCATTACCTTGACAAGGCTGACATCTCTCTCGAGGAGATCTCAGATGCGACTCTACAGTATCGGCACGTCATTAACCGGCCCCCAGTCCAGCCCCTTGTTGACCCACAACGCCAGTTGTGGCGGGGGGGCCAAACGGAAGGTGGGGGCAGCTGCCCACTTAGTACTTCGTGGAGCCGTGATGTAAAACCACTCCCGCTGCCATAAGTTGGACATCTCCGGGAAGGAACCCTCGGGCCATGGAGCATCGGCGCCTTTGCTTATTATGGCACCTCCGCACTCTGCGTGTCGCCCATCGATCATCCTCGGCTTCACATTGAAGGTCTTGAGCCATAAGCCGAAGTGTGGGGTGATGCGGAGGAAGGCTTCGCACACGACGATGAACGACGAGATGTGAAGGATGGAATCTGGAGCCATATCATGGAAATCGGGCTCGTAGAAGAACATAAGCCCTCTAACAAAGGGATCAACACTAAAGCCTAGCCCCCGGAGGAGGTGGGGAACAAATATGACACTCTCGTTGGATTCGGGAGTAGGGATGACCTGCCCTGGAGCAGGCAGCCTGTGCGAGATTTCAACGGTCAGATACCTGGCTTCTCTTAGCTTCTTGATGTCCTCCTCTATGACAAAGGAGGCCATCCACCGGCCTTGAAGGTTGGATCCAGACATGATTGAAGGTCGGAAGTGCTTAGCCGGAGCCTCGGGTGTTGGAATTCGAGGTGGGGGAAGGGAAGGATCGAGCGCGAGAAGAAAAGTACAGGCCTTGGCCCCTTTATAAAGGGGGTGAATATCGAGCGTCCTCCGTGTGGCCGTTTGGAACTTGCCTAAATCAAGGAGTCATACCAACAGGCACGATTGGGTTACCCACACCCGTATTGATGAGAATCCCGTGATAAGAGGAACACGATCTCTGCTTTGACAAGACGTGCCAATAAAACCGCCTTGCAACACGTGCAGTGGCAGGCTGGGGAAACGGTTCGTCATGACCAGACCACGGCAGAACGTCACGCTATGAAAAGTTGTCGGCAGATTAGATTTGTGGAATATTATACTCTCTACGGTGGTATGTGGAATTTATTTTACAGAGCCGGACACGATTCTAGTGTTCAAAATCTTCTATGGAGAATTCGGAGGAGGAACCCGCCTTGCAATGCCGAAGACAATCTGCGCACCGGACTCATCGTCATTGAAGCCTGGTTCAGGGGCTACTGAGGGAGTCATGGATTAGGGGGTCCTCGGACTGCCGGACTATATACTTTGGCCGGACTGTTGGACTATGAAGATACAAGATTGAAGACTTTGTCCCGTGTCCGGATGGGACTCTCCTTTGCGTGGAAGGCAAGCTTGGCAATACGGATATGTAGATCTCCTCCCTTGTAACCGACTCTGTGTAACCCTAGCCCCCTCCGGTGTCTATATAAACCGGAGGGTTTAGTCCGTAGGACAACAACAATCATAATCATAGGCTAGCTTCTAGGGTTTAGCCTCTACGATCTCGTGGTAGATCAACTCTTGTAATACTCATATCATCAAGATCAATCAAGCAGGAAGTAGGGTAGTACCTCCATCGAGAGGGCCCAAACCTGGGTAAACATTGTGTCCCCCGCCTCCTGTTACCATCCGCCTTAGACGCACAGTTCGGGACCCCCTACCCGAGATCCGCCGGTTTTGACACCAACACTCGCCGCCACCGTCTACCCTCCTAGATCTGCTTCCACGCCGCCGACAGCCATCGCTACCGCAGCACCGTCAAATTCTCAGAAGATGCATACATGGCGCCGCACCAGAGGCGGTACTCTTTCGTATCTGCTCAACTTATTTATCGCAGCAAGAAAATAGATCGCCACTGCTTTACTCTGATTTCTTGTCCATCACTTACTTGCTAGTTGAAAGCAAACATTGGTTGCGAAGTTGCCTTTGTCCGGTTTGCACCTTCAGATCCGCCATGGCACACTCAACACTATACTCCCAATGCTTATGGTTTTCGCTTTTTATATTCCACACTAGTTAAATCACAGTGGACTAAAATTCAAACTTGGGTCAGTCGATTTTTCAGAGCTCACCGGAGTTCGCTGGTGCGAACGAAGGGGCACAGGTGGGGACTTTGGTTGTGGGGGGCGGTGGTGGGGCCTCGCCGAACAAAGAAAACTCGACGCGGGTGGGGGCGGGGGTGGGGGTGGCGGAGGAACACAGGCGTTGGGGGCCGGTGGTCCGTCCGGCGGCCTGTGCGGTGTTCTATATGGGAAGAGTCAGAGACGAGGAAGAAGAAGGGTTAGGAGACATAGGATCTTCATCCAACCGCCTGAAATGGTCGACTGGCCCAAATGACAAAAGTCACGCGACTTGCATGCAGACATGCCTTTATATTCAGTACCATCATCGTACCTGCTTAGCACTGCTCCTGAATCCATCAAGCTAAACAACGTGCCACTCATAATTCCAAACTTGTTGCTCAAGTACGAATCTGATATGATGCTGATATTACTAAAACAGATAACATTTAATTGGTCAGCTAATGTTCCTACTTTACTTTCGAAAAAGCACGTGCACCACATATAGAGAGACAGCAGGGAGTTTCTTTCTTAATGCACTCTGGTTCATCATGTGTGGGCACTGCGCAACGAACATTTTATTATCCAAAATCTGCTTGCTCTTCTTTAGCATGTTCCTCTTCCGTTCTTCTTTAATAAGTACTCTCTCCGTTCCTAAATACAAGTCTTTGTATAGATTCCACCATGGACTACATATGGAGCAAAATGAGTGAATCTACACTCTAAAATGTATCTGGATACATCTGTATGTGATCCATAGTGGAAATATCTACCAAGACTTATATTTTGGAATGGAGGGAGTATGATAGTAGTACAGTATGTTCCTTGTAGTGAAGATGAGCAGGGACATTTGCAGTGTAGAGGTATATACGGTCAATTGGTATGGATACTTTGAACTCGTCGGGCCTCTTTGATTCGTAGGATTTTGTAAACATGGGAATAGGATTTGTAGTGGCCTACCCACTTGAATCCTATAAGAATAGCAAGGAAATGCGGGGAGCTGTGTCGCCTTTGAGAGTTACACTGATATTAACAGTACCGCACCTTCAGTTGAAGAGAGCTGGTATCCGAAGCCTTTCTAGCCGTACCGGAAATACTAGCACATATATTCCAGCAAGTTCCACTTTGCTGATTTTACTCTGATGCTTACGGTTTTCCCATTATATCTACACTATGATCTGTGTAGCCGCTTTGTGTCGCACTAGCAGCAGTCCACTCTTGAAGCTAAACACCGCAGTGACTTTCAAAATTGGCACCAAGGCATTGAGTGCCATTCTGGATGCAATGAAACTCATACGCTCCCCACCTGTTGATTCTTGTTCAGAATATGATCCTAATGACTATTCTAACCTCGAGGAGTCAAAGGCAGATGGCCTGTCCTGTTCACCCATCAAGGTGCCTGTTCTAATTTGGCAAGGTTTTATGGATTGCGCGTATCTTGCATATGTTGTCTTTCATTTCTTCTACTTTGTTGCACCGCCATCTGCTTAGTTTACCCATCATATATGTCGAGATGCCATGCCCATCCATTATCAATACATATTCCATTTGTCATCATACCATGTTTTCCACTCAAATGCTGTTCTTGTGCATCAGACATCAAAAAGGAAGAGGGTGATTGCCGAACCTGAAGGAGCACGAGCAAAGTCCTTGAAAAACGTGGTTGTGCCGGAGAAATCAGACAGCACCCCACTTATATTGGCTGTACAACCAGTGACACAAAATGTAGGACCGACTCCAGCAGACTATACCCATACTTCACTGGCCACACCACTAGCCGCACCACACAGGACCTGCACTCCAGCAAAAGGTATGCCGATTTCAGTTGCCATAGCACCAGTCGTACCACAGAAAAATCCCACTCCAGCAAAAAGTACAGCAAGTCCACCGGCCGAAGACCTATACCAACTGCAGAGACGGCCAATTCCTACAGATTGGAACCCCATTCCAGTTATTCCCAGTTTAAAAGACAATGCTTTCAATGTTGTTAGGGACTACGTGCATATATTCCCATCATGGGAAGATTATAGTGAAGACAAACACCATTTTCACATCTTCCTGTCCCACTTACGTGTAAGTGCTATTATTCATGGTGATTATTTTCCTATTTTCTGCTGATTGAACACATCAATGATTTACATTACATTGTTGTAAGTAGGCGAGGGTCAATCTGGATAGTCATGACGAGCAAAGCTTGCTTGCGCTTTTCAAGGAAGCATTGCAGCAGTATTGGTGTTACCTGAGGAAATCACACTTTGATGGCAAGTCTATAAACAAATTTCTGGTGAGTCTCATGTGCTGAATTTAGAAGACATTGAATGGAAAAACCTTGTTATGCACTGGTCTTGTTCCGAGGATGAGGTACTGTGTATGATATCGCGTGACAATTTGAACTTCTACTTTTCCGCATGTGCCTTACGGATCTTTTTTGTAGGAAATCTGCTCGAAAAAGAATTCCGGTTTGAAAAGAACGACAGGATATCGCAAATATGTTGCCCGCTTCTTTGCTCTTGTTAGTACCTGTTGTCCTGTATCACTGTACTTGCATACATACCTGGTTCATTATGCGACAGCAGTATGCATGATAGCTTGCTTATCAATTGTTCACTCCAAATTATCTGATCTGTATGAATGGTTACATTAGTGTAGAATATATCCAATGCCAATGAAAAATTTTAGCTCTGCATTGTTCTTGTAAGTACCTGCTGTCCTTTATCAGTGTACTTATATTGACAGGTAGTTGTTCATCTACCATCACTCTGCAGCTTATTTTCCTTTGCCCTCCATTTTCTACACATAAGATCTATATTTACTCTTACCATAAGGTTGGATAACACCGATGGTACTGAAGAAGTTTAGCTCTGCATTGCTCTTGGCTGTATCTTTTGCCTGTATCACTGTACTTACATTTATAGCTACTTGGTTATGTAGCATCACTCTTCATCTTATCTTAAATATTCTCCATTTTTTCTTGTATTGTCACATCTATATTTACTCTTAACAAAATGTAGAATAAAGGCAATGCTTATGAAGAAGATTATGTGGTAAACTTCTTGAATTGCCCCCCCCCATCAGCATGGACAAGGGCTTTATAGAGCCTGCCTTCACCAATAATGTAAGTTTGTCCTTCTCAAGCCTTCAAACTTTGATGTGTATATTTGGTTAGGCATGACTGCAACAGCTGTTTATTTTTGGTGTTTGCATTAAATTGCATGTTTAAAGTTTATTATGTAGTTCATAAACAAAAGTTTGTCCTTCTCAATTTAAGTTTTCAGTTGTACAACCAAGTTCCTTCTTCGTACCATGTAAATTAAACTATACAGAGCAAGTGATCTTCTTTTGCACTGCATGTATGCTTCTGTTCTTGATCCATAATCCAGTGGTGTGGTGAACCTACCCACTACAGCACAATGTCATATTCTGCAATGTCTTAACTATGAACAATGTCGTATCATTCTACTATTATTTAAACCGTCTCTTTATTTGCCAATCTGAAATGGGATAAATTGACAACACACTAACCATTGATACTTATGAGTTCTTAATCTGTAATCGAGTGGTGTCAAGAAGCTGCCAACTCCTTCACAAAGTCATTTCCTGCCATGTCTTGACCTGAACAATACCATATTGTGTTAATGCAATTTTAAATTGTGTCACTTTATTCGTCAGTAAGAAATGTGATGAATTGTCAGCACTGATACTTTTATGTGCAAAACCTGTCATTTGTGTGCTTGTTTATCTTTCAGAGTGAGGAGGATATAAGTGTTAAACACGCGCAGTCTCATCAGCTTGCTCAGCTGCTTGCGCTGCAACTCCCCAGCAGGGCTAACCTTTCTTGAACTCTATTGAAGTGCTGTCGGTTTTGTATATTATTTTGTCGGCGTGTTTAGTTGCACCGGTGGCGATCTTTGATGCCCCGTGTATGTAATCTGCTGTCTGCTTGTGCTTTATTATCATAGTGGCGAACTTTGATGCCCAGTGGATGTAATATGCCGTAATTTCTTTCTTGTATAGTCTAGGTTTTTTCTTATTCACGATGTTGCAGCTATTTTACTGTATATATATCCTATCTTCGCAGTAAACCGGCCAAACCGTAAAATTACGGTACATAATCGGGCCGTCATGCAATCACGATGTATGATCCGCATCATGGGCCCCGTCATCTTGGCCCGTTAGAAGGCCTAAATGTAAACTGGCCCACTAGTAGAGTCGGGCCTTTAATAGGCCGAGTAAACCGTCGGCCCTCTTTTCGCAAGAAAACTCAATGGGCTTTTAGGAGGCTGAGAAGTAGGTTGGGCCTGAAATGTGCCGAACAGCTCACGGGCCGGCAGAAGCCTGAAATGGACACCGGCCCATGATTGTGCCAATCAAATCACAGGCTTTTAACAGGCCAAAGTTGTCTCGGTCCTTGTTTGGCCCAATCAGATTATCGGCTGCGAGCAGGCCGGATGCAAACCGGGCCGTAGTTAGGCCCAACTATATGACGGGCTTTTAACAGGCCAAAATTAATATAGGGCCGAAATGTTAAACGGGCCCTTAACAGGCCGAAACTAATATCAGGCCGAATTTCTAAATGGGCCTTTAGCAAGTGGGCCCAAAAGCATAGCGTCCAGTTGACGGCCGAATCTGATATGGGCCATAATTTAGCCCAAAGCCTCTTAAAGGGCTGGACCTGATCTGGGCCATAATTTGGCCCAGAACGTGGTAGGCTTTTAACGGGCTGGATCTCATATGGGCCATTGTTAGGCCCAGAACGTGGCAGGCCATTAATGGACCGGATCAAATATGGGCCGGCATTTGGCCCAAAACATGGCAGCCAGTTAATGGGCCGGCCTACTAGGGTCCTCAAAATCTTGTGGGCCTACAGCTGGGCCGGCCCATTAATGTCGGCGAAATCTCGTGGGCCTTTAGCTGGGCCGGCCCATTATGGTCCACAAAAATCTTGTGGGCCTTCACCTGGGCCGGCCCATTATGGCCTGCAAAAATCTTGTGGGCCTTTACCTGGGCCGGCCCATTATGGCCCGCAAAATCTTGTGGGCCTTTAGCTGGGCCAGCCCATTATGGTCCGCAAAATCTCGTGGGCCTTTAGCTGGGCCGGCCCATTATAGTCCACAAAATCTTGCGGGCCTTTAGTTGGGCCGGCCCATTTAAACTTTATGGGCCACTTTTCGGCCGGTCCACGTGTCAATATATCATAGGCGCATCTCGCCCATTGGATGAGTGACACCTGTGCCAACGCGGAGCTGACACGTGTTTCCGTTAGCCAATCAGAATTTTACACGTGGAAAATCCCCATTGGTCCGGGCTGTTAACGGGTTATCGGATCAAAACTGGACCCGATAGCTTAACGACATTCCGTTACGGTGGATGCCACGTGTCGGTCACCCTTGACGAAAGCACTTCTGTGACGCGCGATTTATCGTCATGGAAGTGGACACTTCCGTGATGATAATTTTGGTAATGTCATGGAACACTTCTACGACAGCATAGGTATGACTATCTTGATTCTGTCATAAAATTGTCATGGATGTACATGCATGACAGAAAACGTGACCTACTGTGACAAACACGTATCATCATGGAAGTGTATTTTTTTGTAGTGGGATGTGTTGCCGCGCTAAGCAAATTCATCTCCAAGTCTGCCGAGTGTGCCCTGTCGTTCTTCAAAATAATGAAGAAGGCAGGTCCTATGTGTTGGGATCTATGGTAGGGTGCGTCGACTGCAAATTAAAATTCCTACGCGCAGAACAACCAAGAACATGCTACGGGAGATGGATCACAGTTCGTTACCACTAGACGCGCAGTGCCGTGCAGCGGAAGAAGAGTTGGGGCAGCGCGTCCGTGTGGATCGTCTCCTCCTCGTCCGATCTCCCTTGAACAGCCGGTCATCAGTTCCCATGTACAGGTTCGCCGGAGCGGCGCAAGTGCACCGCCTCTAACGGTATCCGCACGTGCAGGAGGAACGTCGTGCGGCAGACTGCTAGGTCCGATCACACAACCGGCGGCGAGTGGAGGTGTATATTCGCAACACATGCAAACCCTACTGATAGCACCGAAGTGATCAACCGCATGAGTGTGCCGCACCCCACTTTATATAGGCTTCCGTCGCGGGCTCAACACTTGGGCCTCGCACGGACCCTAAAGCCCATAAGTCTACTCGGCCACAATCCGAATACAGCTCGGATCATATCCGACCAGTGTCTCCGGATCCGACCTCGTAGGTTCCTTTCCTTAAGCGCGCGACCCCTTAGGTTCAAGCCGGCTTGGTCGCAGTTCGGATCACCTCCGAACTGCACGGTTCGTAGCGGCCTCTAGCAAGGCATGCCGAACACCAAGCAAACTATGAAACTGGTTAGGCGAACCTGTACATCATACTTCCATTCCTTTTGCCACACGATATATGTTGTCGGGCTCAAGGCGAGTCTGTCATCCTTGTGCTAGCCTGACCTCTTTCTCGTTCCAGTGATGCCGACCACAAACCAGATTATCTCATAATCCTTGTCGCATGGCCATGCTTATCCTGGTCGCATCACATGAGGGGCCTAGAGTATATATCTCCTGATCGGAGGGGCAAATCTCATCTTGCTTGACCATGTCTCGCAGCATGGGTCTAGACAAACCTGAAACCTACCTTTGTAACTATCCAGTCACGGAGTAGCGTTTGGTCGGCCCAAAGCAAGTCTGTCACCACCCCGAGTACATGTGCCAGCTCAAGTCTTAGGACATAGAACGTATGTTGTACTAGAGACTCACAGATGACATATCGTTGCATCTCATAGTTGGGTCTATCCGACTCGGACCTTATCTCAACTCGGATCCGACTACGTCGAATCCGACCTGATCCTTCCAAGTCCATATTATTCGGTTAGCATCCAATGCTTCATGGCTAGTGAGACCAAGCCATCGACCGTGTCATATGCTAGTCTAGTTGGTTGCGCGTCCACACAACCCTATCGACTAGGGACCTTTTAGGACAGTCATCATACAATGCATAGTCCCACAAACAAGTCACGTACTTGCTGATACACATCATTGATAATGTCCAAGGACTATCTGTATTCATAAACACATAGGAAATATCATCATACATGATTGCCTCTAGGGCATATCTCCAACACTATGAAGTGGACCCCAAAAGCAGATGCAGCTTTGCAAGAGTTGAAGGCCTACTTGTCCTCTATGCCTACCTTGGTTGCTCCCAAGCCCAAGGAGCCATTGTTGTTATACTTGGCAGCAACCAACCAAGTGGTCAGTGTGGCCTTGGTAGCGCACTGAGAAGTGGATGAGGCAGAAAGTGAGCAGAGACCGACAGAATCATAAAAAGATCAAGACAGCAATGGGCATGACAACAAGATCAACCCCAAGGACGTGGCAAGGAAGAAAGTGGTGCAGGGCCCCGTGTACTTCGTCAACTCCTTGTTACAAGGGGCTAGATTGAGATACTCTAGCATGCAGAAGTTGATCTTTGGTCTCATTATGGCCTCAAGGAAACTTCGCCACTACTTCCAAGCCCATGAGATCACGGTTGTTACTCGTTTTCCATTGCAAATGATACTCCGAAACCCTGAGGCTACCGGCAGAATAGTGGAGTGGGCTTTGGAGTTATCCAGCTTTAGTTTGAAGTTTGAGAGCACATCAACTATTCAGAGCAGGGCATTGGCAGAGGTTATTGCAGAATGGATGCCAACCCCTGATGAGGAAGTAACGGAGACAGTTATCCCCGACAAGGAATCTCCCCAAGAATGGATTATGTATTTTGATGGTGCTTTTTCCCTACAAGGTCCAGGAGCTAGCGTGCTTCTTGTTGCCCCCTTCGGGGAGCACTTGAAGTACGTCGTTCAAATGCATTTTGCCCGGGAAGAAGCAACCAACAATACAACTGAGTATGAAGGGCTCCTTGTCGGGCTCAGGATTGCAGCTGAATTGGGAATTAAGAAGCTATCGTTCGAGGAGATTCATAGCTTGTGGTGAGACAAGTCAACAAGGATTACCAAAGTCCATTGATGGAGGCATACGTCGAGGAAGTGAGGAGATTGGAGGAGCACTTTGACGGATTGCAAACAAAGCACGTACCCCGTGCGGGAAACAGCATAGCTGATCATCTGTCAAAGTGTGCTACGCAAAAGCTTCCTGTGGAATCAGGGACTTTTGTTCTCCATCTCACTCAGCCCTCCGTATCCCCAGCGACAATGGCCCGGAAAAGGAGAAAGTTGGACTACGTTAAGCCTCTCCCGGTAGAGCCGTCCGCTCCCGGCAGAGACCCTGCCGGAAACAACTCCTCACAGCCCGTCGGACCACCCCCTCCAGCCGGGCCTACGGACCCTGCGAACGAGGCATGTGCTCCCACAGCAGAGGAGGTGCCGCTAGTCCTCGTTGCCGAGCCACAGGCTCCAACTTGGGCAAGGCACATTGTCCACTTCCTCCAAACCAGAGAGTGATACGTCCATTTTGCATCCTGCCTTTATATCAATATTTATTGAATTATGGGTTGTTATTACACATTATGTCACAATACTTATGCCTATTCTCTCTTATTTTACAAGGTTTACATAAGGAGGGAGAATGCCGCCAGCTGGAATTCTGGGCTGGAAAAGGAGCAAATATTAGAGACCTATTCTGCACAACTCCAAAAGTTTATCCTCTAGTGGTGTTATCTGAACGTCGACTACATAACACTTCACCATTATTTGGGCCTAGAGGAAGGCATTGGGAAGTAATAAGTAGATGATGGGTTGCTAGAGTGATAGAAGCTTAAACCCTAGTTTATGCGTTGCTTCGTAAGGGGCTGATTTGGATCCATATGTTTCATGCTATGGTTAGGTTTACCTTAATACTTCTTTTGTAGTTGCGGATGCTTGCAGTAGGGGTTAATCATAAGTGGGATGCTCGTCCAAGTAAGGACAGCACCCAAGCACCGGTCCACCCACATATCAAATTATCAAAGTACCGAACGCGAATCATATGAACGTGATGAAAACTAGCTTGACGATAATTCCCATGTGTCCTCGGGAGCACTTTTCTCTATATAAGAGTTTTTCCAGGCTTGTCCTTTGCTACAAAAAGGATTGGGCCACCTTGCTGCACTTTATTTAGTTTTGCTACTTGTTGCTCGTTACAAATTATCCTATCACAAAACTATCTGTTACCTATAATTTCAGTGCTTGCAGAGAATACCTTGCTGAAAACCGCTTATCATTTCCTTCTGCTCCTCGTTGGGTTCGACACTCTTACTTATCGAAAGGACTATGATAGATCCCCTATACTTGTGGGTCATCAAGACTCTTTTCTGGCGCCGTTGCCTAGGAGTGAAGCGCCTTTGGTAGGTGGAATTAGGTAAGGAAAAAAATTATATAGTGTGCTGAAATTTACTCTCACTTGTTACTATGGAAAGTAATCCTCTGAGGGGCTTGTTTGGGGTATCTTCACCCCGACCAGTAGAGCAAAGAGTTTCTCCTCAACCTACTAAACCTACTGAAATGAAAATGTCTACTTTGAAATTCCTTCGGGTATGTTAGAAAAACTGCTGGCTAATCCTTTTGCAGGAGGCGGAACAATGCATCCTGATGAGCACCTAATCTATGTGAATGAAGTTTGTGGATTATTTAAGCTTGCAGGTGTGCCCAATGATGTTATTAAGAAGAAGGTCTTCCCTTTATCTTTGAAGGGAGATGCATTGACATGGTATAGGCTATGTGATTATATGGGATCATGGAACTACAAACGATTGAAATTGGAATTTCATCAGAAGTTTTATCCTATGCATCTTGTTCATCGTGATCGCAATTATATATATAATTTTTGGCCTCACAAAGGAGAAAGCATCGCTCAAGCTTGGGGAGGCTTAAATCAATGCTATATTCATGCCCCAATCATGAGCTCCCAAGAGAAATAATTATTCAAAAAATTTATGCTCGGCTTTCTGATAACAATCGCACCATGCTCGATACTTCTTGTGCTGGCTCTTTTATGATGAAGACTATTGAATTCAAATGGGATTTATTGGAAAGAATTAAACGCAACTCTGAAGATTGAGATCTCGACGAAGGTAAGGAGTCAGGTATGACACCTAAGTTTGATTGTGTTAAATATTTTATGGATACCGATGTTTTCCGTAAATTTAGCACTAAATATGGACTTGACTCTGAGATAGTAGCTTCTTTCTGTGAATCTTTTGCTGCTCATGTTGATCTCCCTAAGGAGAAGTGGTTTAAATATCATCCTCCCATAGAAGTAAAAGTAGCTGCACCTATTAAAGTTGAAGAAAAGACTATCACTTATAATGATCTTATTGTTCCTACTTCTTATGTTGAGAAACCACCTTTCCCTGTTAGAATAAAGGATCATGCTAAAGCTTCAACTGTGGTTCATAAAAGCAATATTAGAACTTATACACCTCCTGAGCAAGTTAAAGTAGAACCTAATATTGCTATTGTTAAAGATCTCTTGGCTGATAATATTGATGGGCATGTTATTCATTTCTGCGATGAAACTGCTAGAATTGCTAAACCTTGTGCTAAAGATAAACATAGACCTGTGGTAGGCATGCCTGTTATTTCTGTTAAATAGGAGATCATTGTTATCATGGCTTATGTGACATGGGTGCTAGTGCTAGTGCTATACCTCATGACTTATACAAAGAAATTATACATGATATTGCACCTGCTGAGATAGAAGATATTGATGTCACAATTAAACTTGCCAATAGAGATACTATTTCACCAATTGGAATTGTTAGAGATGTTGAAGTCTTGTGTGGGAAAACTAAATATCCTGCTGATTTTCTTGTTCTTGGTTCCCCACAAGATAGATTTTGTCCCATTATATTTGGTAGACCCTTCTTAAACACTGTTAATGCTAAGATAGGCTGCAAAAAGGATGTTGTTACTATTGGTTTGGGTGATATGTCTCATGAGTTTAATTTCTCTAAATTTCGTAGACAACACCGTGAAGAGGAATTGCCTAGTAAGGATGAAATTATTGGTCTTGCTTCTATTGCCGTACCTCCTAATGATCCTTTGGAACAATATTTGCTAAACCATGAAAATGATATGTTTATGAATGAAAGAAGGGAAATAGATGAAGTATTCTTTAAACAGGAACCCATCCTAAAACACAATTTGCATGTTGAAATCCTAGGGGATCCTCCTCCACCCAAGGGTGATCCCGTGTTTGAGCTTAAACCGTTACTTGATACTCTTAAATATGCTTATCTTGATGAGAAAAAGATATATCCTATTATTATTAGTGCTAACCTTTTAGAGTATGAAGAAGAGAGATTATTGAAAACTCTGAAGAAGCACCGCGCTGCTATTGGATACACTCTTGATGATCTTAAGGGCATTAGTCCCACTCTATGCCAACACAAAATAAATTTGGAGAAAGATGCCAAACCAGTTCGTGATCACCAACGATGGCTTAATCCTAAAATGAAAGAAGTGGTAAGAAAGGAAATACTAAAGCTCCCTGAGGCAGGTATTGTGTTCCTAAGAAGGGAGGTATTACCGTCGTTCCTAATGATAAAGATGAATTGATTCCGCAAAGAATTATTGCAGGTTATAGGATGGTAATTGATTTTCGCAAATTAAATAAGGCTACTAAAAAAGATCATTACCCCTTACCTTTTATTGATCAAATGCTAGAAAGATTATCCAAACATACACATTTTTGCTTTCTAGATGGTTATTCTGGTTTCTCTCAAATACCTGTGTCAGCCGATGATCAATCAAAGACCACTTTTACTTGCCCTTTCGGTACTTTTGCTTATAGACGTATGCCTTTTGGTTTATGTAATGCACCTGCTACCTTTCAAAGATGCATGATGGCTATATTCTATGACTTTTGTGAAAAGATTTGTGAGGTTTTCATGGACGATTTCTCCATCTATGGATCCTCTTTTGATGATTGCTTGAGCAACCTTGATCGAGTTTTGCAGAGATGTGAAGAAACTAATCTTGTCTTGAATTGGGAAAAGTGCCATTTTATGGTTAATGAAGGTATTGTCTTGGGGCATAAAGTTTCTGAAAGAGGTATTGAAGTTGATAAAGCCAAGGTTGATGCTATTGAAAAGATGCCATGTCCCAAGGACATTAAAGGTATAAGAAGTTTCCTTGGTCATGCCGGTTTTTATAGGAGGTTCATTAAGGACTTCTCAAAAATTTCTCGGCCTATGACTAATTTATTGCAAAAAGATATACCATTTGTCTTCGATGATGATTGTGTAGAAGCATTTGAAATACTTAAGAAAGCATTGATCTCTGCACCTATTGTTCAGCCACCTGATTGGAATTTACCTTTTGAAATCATCTGTGATGCTAGTGATTATGCTGTAGGTGCTGTCCTAGGGCAAAGAGTTGATAAGAAAATAAATGTTATTCAATATGCCAGTAAAACTCTAGATAATGCTCAGATAAATTATGCTACTACGGAAAAAGAATTCTTAGCAGTTGTATTTGCTTGTGACAAGTTTAGACCTTATATTGTTGATTCTAAAGTAACTATTCACACTGATCATGTTGCTATTAAATATCTTATGGAAAAGAAAGACGCTAAACCTAGACTTATTAGATGGGTTCTCTTTCTACAAGAATTTGATTTGCATATTATTGATAGAAAGGGAGCTGAGAACCCCGTTGCAGACAACTTGTCTAGGTTAGAAAATGTTCTTGATGACCCACTACCTATTGATGATAGCTTCCCTGATGAACAATTAAATGTCATAAATGCTTCTCGTACTACTCCTTGGTATGCTGATTATGCTAATTACATCGTTGCTAAATTTATACCACCTAGTTTCACATACCAACAAAAGAAAAAGTTTTTCTATGATTTAAGACATTACTTCTGGGATGACCCACATCTTTATAAAGAAGGAGTAGATGGTGTTATTAGACGTTGTGTACCTGAGCATGAACAGGAACAGATCCTACGCAAGTGTCACTCTGAGGCTTATGGAGGACACCACGCTGGAGACAGAACTGCACATAAGGTATTGCAATCCGGTTTTTATTGGCCTGCTCTCTTCAAGGATGCCCGTAAGTTTGTTTTATCTTGTGATGAATGCCAAAGAATTGGTAATATTAGTAGACGTCAAGAAATGCCTATGAATTATTCACTTGTTATTTAACCATTTGATGTTTGGGGCTTTGATTATATGGGACCTTTTCCTGCCTCCAATGGATACACACATATTTTAGTTGCTGTTGATTACGTTACTAAGTGGGTAGAAGCTATTCCAACTAGTAGTGCTGATCATAACACTTCTATTAAGATGCTTAAAGAAGTTATTTTTCCGAGGTTTGGAGTCCCTAGATATTTAATGACTGATGGTGGTTCACATTTTATTCATGGTGCTTTTCGTAAAATGCTTGCTAAGTATGATGTTAATCATAGAATTGCATCTCCTTATCACCCGCAGTCTAGTGGTCAAGTAGAATTGAGTAATAGAGAGCTCAAATTAATTTTGCAAAAGACTGTTAATAGATCTAGAAAGAATTGGTCCAAGAAACTTGATGATGCATTATGGGCTTATAGAACTGCATATAAAAATCCTATGGGTATGTCTCCGTATAAAATGGTTTATGGAAAAGCATGTCACTTACCTCTCGAAGTAGAACATAAGGCATATTGGGCCATTAAAGAGCTTAACTATGATTTCAAACTTGCTGGTGAGAAGAGGTTATTTGACATTAGCTCACTTGATGAATGGAGAACCCAAGCTTATGAGAATGCCAAATTGTTTAAAGAAAAGGTTAAAAGATGGCATGACAAAAGGATACAAAAGCGTGAGTTTAATGTAGGTGATTATGTATTGCTATACAACTCTTGTTTAAGATTTTTTGCAGGGAAACTTCTCTCTAAATGGGAAGGCCCTTACGTTATCGAGGAGGTCTATCGTTCCGATGCCATAAAAATCAACAACTTCGAAGGCACAAATCCGAAGGTGGTGAATGGTCAAAGAATCAAACATTATATCTCACGTAATCCTATAAATGTTGAAACCAATGTTATTGAAACCGTAACCCCGGAAGAATACATAAGGGACACTTTCCGGAACGTTTCAGACTCCAAAAAGGAATAGGTATGTGGTACGGTAAGTAAACCAACTCCAAAACAGTTCTAATGGCAATTTTTCTCCGTTTTGGAATATTTAGAAAAATATAAAAAATAAGAAGCAGTCCGGGAAGGACACGAGGCCTCCATGAGGGTGGAGGGCGCTCCCCCCTACCTCGTGGGAACCTCGTGCGCTCTCTGAACTCCGTTTTCTTGCACGATATGTATTTTGGTCGGTAAAAAATTTATTATATAATCTCCCGGAGGTTTTGACTCCTGTATCACGCAAATATCCTCTGTTCTTGTCTCGAGCTGTTTTCTGTCAGGGTTATCAAGGCCAGGCATCATGTCGTCCCCCTCCTCCAACAATGGTGACAACGATGCTTGGCTAATGAAGATAGAGCTGAAGAGGGAAGAACCCATGGAGATCAACAAGGATGAAGGGATCAAGAAGGCCACGGAGGACCAAGCCCCTGAAGACAACCTTCAACTTGATCACAATCTTCTTACCCCAACAGAGATCGAAGCTTTCAAGATGATTGAATTAGCTCGTATACAAAACAAGTATCTCACATGTGAAAATATTTTGTTGAAGGAGCATATCGTTGCACTCAAGGGCATTATCCGCAAGTTGGAGGACCTCTTATGCTCGATGTGCAACTATCCATCATCACCTCCACCTTCTTCACCAGCAAAGGAGACATAATCATATGGGTATGGGCACTCCCCTTGGCAACTGCCAAGCTTGGGGGAGGTGCCCCGGTATCGTATCACCATCACATCTCCTATCTTACCGTTTTTCTTAGTTCGATCCTTTTAGTAATATCTTAATCTAGTAGAATAAAGTTTTAGTATGATCTAGTTTTGAGTTTTGCTTTATGATCCCTTATGTAATCGAGTCCGTGAGCTATATATAATAAAGATTAGTGTTGAGTCAAGGGCTTGATTATCTTGCTATGATCTTGAGGGAAGAAAAGAAAGAGAAAAGAATAAAAAGAAACAAAGAGATCATATTGATCTTATGGAGAGTAATAACTTCACATAGAAAGAGTGTGATGATTAAAAGTTGTTGAGAGTTGGCAAACATAGCTTTGGTCATCGTTGCAATTAATAGGAAGTAATAAAGAAAGAGAGGTTTCACACATAAATATACTATCTTGGACATCTTTTATGATTGGGAGCACTCATTAAAATATGACATGCTAAAGAGTTGATGTTGGACAAGGAAGACAACGTAATGGGTTATGTTTTCTTATATCTGAAATAAAGTATATTGTCATGGATCATCCAACATGTTGAGCTTGCCTTTCCCCCTCATGCTAGCCAAATTCTTTGCACCAAGTAGAGATACTACTTGTGCTTCCAAATACCCTTAAACCCAGTTTTGCCATGAGAGTCCACCATATCTACCTATGGATTGAGTAAGATCCTTCAAGTTGTCATCGGTGCAAGCAATAAAAATTGCTCTCTAAATATGTATGATTGATTGGTGTGGAGGAAATAAGCTTTATACGATCTTGTGATGTGGAAGAAATAAAAGCGACGGACTGCATAATAAAGATTCATATCACAAGTGGCAATATAAAGTGACGTTCTTTCGCATTAAGATTTTGTGCATCCAACCTTGAAAGCGCATGGCAACCTCTGCTTCCCTCTGCGAAGGGCCTATCTGTTATTATCTTCTACCTTATGCAAGAGTCATGGTGATCTTCACCTTTCCTTTTTACATTTTATCCTTTGGCAAGCATAGTATGTTGGAAAGATCCTGATATATATATATCTAATTGGATGTAAGTTAGCATGAACTATTATTGTTGACATTACCCTTGAGGTAAAAGGTTGGGAGGCGAAACTATAAGCCCCTATCTTTCTCTGTGTCCAATTAAAACTTCGTAACCACAAGTATTGCGTGAGTGTTAGCAATTGTGAAAGACTAAATGATAGTTGAGTATGTGGACTTGCTAAAAGGCTCTGACATAGACTCTTTCTGATGTTATGATAAATTGCAATTGCTTCAATGACTGAGATTATAGTTTGTTAGTTCTCAATAGAGTTTCCGATTCATACTTTGCATTGTGAATAGATTATTACTTGAGCATAAGAAATCATATGACAATATCCATATATGTTGCTGTTATGAGAATAATCATGATGCCCTCATGTCCGTATTTTATTTTTTCGACACCTCTATCTCTAAACATGTGGACATATTTATCGTTATCGACTTCCGCTTGAGGACAAGCGAGGTCTAAGCTTGGGGGAGTTGATACGTCCATTTTGCATCATGCTTTTATATCAATATTTATTGCATTATGGGCTGTTATTACACATTATGTCACAATACTTATGCCTATTCTCTCTTATTTTACAAGGTTTACATAAGGAGGGAGAATGCCGCCAGCTGGAATTCTGGGCTGGAAAAGGAGCAAATATTAGAGACCTATTCTGCACAACTCCAAAAGTCCTGAAACTCCACGAAAGTTATTTTTTGAAATAATAAATAATATTGAGCGGAAGAAATACCAGAGGGGGCCCACACCCTGGCCACGAGGGTGGGGGCGCGCCCTACCCCTGGGCGCGCCCCCTGCCTCGTGGGCCCCCTATTGGCCCTCCGGTGCCCATCTTCTGCTATATGAAGTCTTTCGTCCGAAGAAAAATCATAAGCAAGCTTTCAGGACGAGACTCCGCCGCCACGAGGCGGAACCTTGGCGGAACCAATCTAGGGCTCCGGCGGAGCTGTTCTGCCGGGGACACTTCCCTCCGAGAGGGGGAAATCATCGCCATCGTCATCACCAACGCTTCTCTCATCGGGAGGGGGCCAATCTCCATCAACATCTTCACCAGCACCATCTCCTCTCAAACCCTAGTTCATCTCTTGTATCCAATTCTTGTCTCTAAGTCTGGGATTGGTACCTGTATGTTGCTAGTAGTGTTGATTACTCCTTGTAGTTGATGCTAGTTGGTTTATTTGGTGGAAGATCATATGTTCAGATCCTATATGCATATTAATACTCCTCTGATTATGAACATGAATATGCTTTGTGAGTAGTTATGTTTGTTCCTGAGGACATGGGAGAAGTCTTGCTATTAGTAGTCATGTGAATTTGGTATTCGTTCGATATTTTGATGAGATGTATGTTGTCTATCCTCTAGTGGTGTTATGTGAACGTCGACTACATAACACTTCACCATTATTTGGGCCTAGAGGAAGGCATTAGGAAGTAATAAGTAGATGATGGGTTGCTAGAGTGACAGAAGCTTAAAGCCTAGTTTATGCGTTGCTTCGTAAGGGGCTGATTTGGATCCATATGTTTCATGCTATGGTTAGGTTTACCTTAATACTTCTTTTGTAGTTGCGGATGCTTGCAATAGGGGTTAATCATAAGTGGGATTCTTGTCCAAGTAAGGACATCACCCAAGCACCGGTCCACCCACATATCAAATTATCAAAGTACCGAACGTGAATCATATGAACGTGATGAAAACTAGCTTGACGATAATTCCCATGTGTCCTCGGGAGCGCTTTTCTCTATATAAGAGTTTGTCCAGGCTTGTCCTTTGCTACAAAAAGGATTGGGCCACCTTGCTGCACTTTATTTACTTTTGTTACTTGTTGCTCGTTACAAATTATCCTATCACAAAACTATCTGTTACCTATAATTTCAGTGCTTGCAGAGAATACCTTGCTGAAAACCGCTTATCATTTCCTTCTGGTCCTCATTGGGTTCAACACTCTTACTTATCGAAAGGACTACGATAGATCCCCTATACTTGTGGGTCATCAGAGAGCTTCCCGGCAACCAAGATGAAGCTGAAAAAGTAGCTCGGAGGGCCAGTATGTATCAGTTTTTCGATGACACTCTGTACAGAAGGAGGCTCAACGGTGTGAAATTGAAGTGTGTCTGCTGGGAAGAAGGAAAGGAACTGCTGGCTGAGATACACAAAGGCATGTGCAGCTCCCACATTGGATCAAGGGCATTAGTTGGGAAAGCATTCCGGCAAGGATTCTATTGGCCCACAGCCCTCCAAGATGCGGTAGAGCTAGTCACCAAATGTGAAGCCTGCCAGTTCCATTCCAAAAAAACCCACCTGCCTACCCAAGCTCTTCAAACAATCCCTCTATCATGGCCATTTTTGGTCTGGGGGCTTGATATCCTTAGGCCCTTTCCCCGAGCAATCGAGGGCTTTGAATTCTTGTTTGTTGCCATCGACAAGTTTACAAAGTGGCCGGAAGTGACTGCCGTGAGAAACATGACTGCTCAGTCAGCTATCAAGTTCTTGAAAGAATTGGTGTGTCGTTTTGGAGTTCCAGCAAGGATCATCACCGACAACGGCACCCAGTTCACGAGCCACGCCTTCATGCAATATGTTCATGTCCTCGGATGCAGGATCTCATTTGCCTCTGTGGCACACCCCCGGTGCAATGGACAAGCTGAGAGGGCGAACACTGAAGTGCTGCATGGACTCAAGACAAGAACTTTGGATACGCTGCAGAAGCACGGCAGGCGGTGGATCGAGGAGCTGCCAGTAGTTCTTTGGTCCCTTAGAAAGACACCAAACCGAGCTACCGGGCAGACTCCCTTCTCCCTGGTCTACGGGGTAGAAGCAGTTATCCCCACGGAACTCATTTACGGGTAGCCTCGAGTGCTTGCCTACGATGAAGTAGCGCAAGATCAGCACCGGCGTGACGATGTTGTGCTACTCGAGGAGAACCGTCTCCGGGCTGCTACGTGTGCTACACGCTACCAGCAAGCCCTGCGTCGCTATCATAGCCGCAGGGTTCACGCCCGGTGTTTTGAGGAAGGTGACCTTGTCCTTGGCGCATTCAGTCCGCCAAGGGTGCAAACAAGTTGTCACCAAAGTGGGAAGGCCCTTACCGGGTAGTATGAGTTACCAGACCTGGCGCAGTCCGTCTGGAGACCGGAGATGGCACTCAGTTGCAAAACTCATGCAATATTGAGCATCTCCGCAAGTTCTACCCGTAAGGCACGGTTGTCGAGCCCTGCCCGGCAGCCACCCATTTGTACAGGCCTTGCCTCAGCTGCATGTAACCCATTGTACAAAGCCAGGGCGATGACCCTGTGCAAGAGAAATTAAGGAAGCGCTGTGGGGGGGCCCCCGACCAAGATTGCATGCATGCATGAGCATTCCAAGATCACTGCATAAGCATTTCATGAGCATTTGCATATGCATATAGATAGGATCGCATCCTGCATTCATTCTCATCTGCATGAAGTTGCAGGTTCTTGCCGTGAACTTGACTTCGACGAGGAGTCGAGAAGGATGCCCGGCACAGCGATCCCCGGCAAGCCAAACAGATAAGTTCTACCTCTTGTCCATTAGTGTTCTGTAAGGCTATAACTTGAGCATGAGAAAGCTTCGCCACTCTTTTGAGACTTAGGTGCTCCCATCCATGACTCGAACGCTGCTTTGGTCAGGGTGGTTGCAGTGGCCTTTGGTAGAAAGAAGTTGTTGGGGGTTGGTCCCTTTGTCTGTAACCCGGTAGACGCAGCTCTTTGGCAGACAAAAAGGGGGCCGGCGGGATAGCCTGCCAGGGAAAACTCGTTTATTTACATTAAATAGGCATCTCGCCTCTACATGGACACATACATGCACGGGTTCTCGGCAAGGTTCATCTTTTTCATTTATATGCTGATACAAGTACAAGCGTTACAGAACACAAACATGGACTCGAGAGATTACATTATTTGAATTAAAATTTGGCAAGTGCCTGCAGATTTAAGATTGAAAAAAGATAAGTGCCCCGTAATCCCCTCTTTTCGTTTTCCCTCCTTCAGGCATTGCAGCGGAAGGAGGAAAAGATGAGAAAAGGAGCACCCAAGCAGGAGCCCACCCCGGTCCCGTCAGGACCCGCTTGGTGCGGCCAAACAAGATCGGGAGTGGCGAGGCTGCGAAGGAGGAGTACGGAGGACTGGGCGGTGCCCTCTGGTCACCACCTCCAGAGCCAGCAAGAAGCCCCGGCTTGAGCGCCGGTGGAGTCATCCACCAAAGCTCAGCTGGAAGACTGCTGGAGGGGAGGCGAAGGCGCCAAGAGAACATCCCTCCCCGGCTATCACCCTAGGAGGCTAGTGATAATGATGTCGGGGAGGGAGGGGAAGAGCGGGAAGACGAGGCGACAGGTCCCCGGTCGGAGGCGAAGGAATCCACACCATCGTACTCCGACCTGACCCCTTGTCACCCGCCTTCTCCGTCTTCCCTTGCTTTCTCCTCACCACCGCTGCTCCTGGGAAGCGCCAAGACTCCGGTCCAGCGCCTTCCCCCAGAAGACGGCGAGCGCTCAGAACAGCCAGGGGGCTTGAGGCAAACTAGTCCCCACCTTGGCGGGCAAGAAGGCGCGCCTCTCGTCGACATCAGCCCCAAGACCTCCGGGAGGGGCAGTGCTAGGATTACCAATGATTTCCAGCCCCGCCTCCCAGCCGAGCCTCGAAGGAACCAAGAGGTTCGCCACACCAAGGACCAGGCTCACTCCCCGAGCATCAGCGCCAGTATGTGGCGACATTAGCCCCAACCAAGAGCCCGGGGACTGGCCCCAGGCTCTTCTCTTCGGCATAACCAGTAGAAGCAGAGGAAAGAAGAGGTGGAATGCAAGGATGAGTGACTCTGCCCTCCTCCACCCCTCCTTTTATAGGCGAACCAAGGAGGGGAGCCGCTCCCTCAGCGGGCGGCCACCTTCCTCCTCCGCCAATTCAAGACGACCGGGCCCTCACCTGGATGCTCTCCTACGCCACGCGCCTCCGTTACCTACCCCGCGCGATGCATGCAGCATACATGGCCAAGGATAAGGGCGTGGTGGGAAGAGTGAATTGCCAGTTTCTACCCTGTGCGTTAAAGTCATTCACGGGCCATTACTGGAGCGGCCCCACCATTATTGTCTTTACACGACGCGCGGAGAAACCAGAAACTGGCCCGGAATCAAGGCTAATGAAGAAGCAAAGAAGACCTCAAGAGACCCGCCTCTTCAGCAACCCTGCCTGTGCACTTATTAGGCCCTACCCCGACGACGCTCGGCAGTGCATTCGGGGTAGGCCCGGGGGCTTCTGTCGGTGCAACTAACCCTGGGTCTGTTGCCCAGACAGTCACGGGAACAAGATTAAAGCACCAGCCCAAGTCAGAGTACAAAGGACCAAGAGATTCAAAGGACCAACATGCAGATCAGAGGGACCAAGATCAAGCCAGAGAAGCAGGATATCGCCAAGAGAAAGGCCTCCTTTGCTGGGCAGGCGAGCCCGGCAAGGCCACCCCCAGAAGCAGGCGACCAAAGCATCCCGGCAGGACCTGCCGGGGCTCGCGGAGGCCCAAACCACCTCACCAATTCCACCACGACCCACGTCATCGATCAGTGCGGTGTCGAGCCGCATAGTGACTAAGTGGTAGCCATTCACCACATGGCTGCCTCTCCCTACAGGAGAAACCCACAGACGACACCCGTCCTGTGACATGTCAAGCAAGCAGGTGCGAAGCTGGCAAGATAGCTTGCCGGGCAACCAACGAGACGTTAAGCGGTGCATTTAATGCGCCCTGTCAGCCCGCAGAGTTAGGTTTGATAGCACTATTTGCTATCATATCAGTGCATAATGACTACTTTTCCATTGTGGTGACCCCTTGATCTGTAAAACGAGGCCCGTGGCAACCGTAGAAAGGGTTAGAAGGTTGGATAACTCACACTCCCATACACGCGTAGCCACTATCGCCCTAAGGCAACCCTTGCCGGGCAAGTGTACTAAGCTCCGCCACCACCTTTCCACCATCAATCCACCAAAGAAGGAGTAGGGTTTTACGCCTCGCGGCGGCTCGAACCTGGGTAAAACTGCTCGCGTGAACTCTGCCGTGCTACCACATGCTCATCTGCTCTTTGTGCAACGCGACGTCCCCGTGCCGAACCAGCAAGGGGACTCCTGGTCCCATAAGTGGCCGTGGTTTCCCGCGACAAACATATTTGTGGCACTCCCGTTTAGGTCATATTGGTGTAAAGCGCATGAAGAAACTCCATACGGATGGATTTTTGGAATCACTTGATTATGAATCATTTGATACTTGCGAACCATGCCTCATGGGCAAGATGATTAAAACTCTGTTCTTCGGAACAACAGAGCGAGCCAATGACTTATTGGAAATAATACATACCGATGTATGTGGTCCGATGAATATTGAGGCACGCGGCGGGTATCATTATTTTCTGACCTTCACATATGATTTGAGCAGATATGGGTATATCTACTTAATGAAACACAAGTCTAAAACATTTGAAAAGTTCAAGGAATTTCAGAGTGAAGTGGAGAATCGTCGTAGCAAGAAAATAAAGTTTCTACGATCTGATCGCGGAGGTGAATAGTTGAGTTACGAGTTTGGCCTTCATTTAAAACAATGTGGAATAGTTTCACAACGCACGCCACCTGGAACACCACAACGTAATGGTGTGTCCGAACATCGTAACCGTACTTTATTAGATATGGTGCGATCTATGATGTCTCTTACCGATTTACCACTATCATTTTGGGGTTATGCATTAGAGACAGCTGCATTCACGTTAAATAGGGCACCATCTAAATCCACCGAGACGACACCGTATGAACTCTGGTTTGGCAAGAAACCTAAGCTGTCATTTCTTAAAGTTTGGGGTTGCGACACTTATGTCAAAAGGCTTCAGCCTGATAAGCTCGAACCCAAATCGAAGAAGTGCATCTTCATATGATACCCTAAGGAAACAATTGGGTACACCTTCTACCACAGATCCGAAGGCAAGATCTTTGTTGCCGAGAATGGAACCTTTCTAGAGAAGGAGTTTCTCTCGAAAGAAGTGAGTGGGAGGAAAGTAGAACTTGATGAGGTAATTGTACCTTCTCTCGAATTGGGAAGTAGCACATCAGTGAAATCCGTTCCCGTGATGCCTACACCAACTAGAGAGGAAGCTAATGATGATGATCATGAAACTTCGGATCAAGTTACTACTGGACCTCATAGGTAGAACAGAGCATGTTCCGCATCAGAGTGGTACGGTAATCCTGTCCTGGAAGTCATGTTACTAAACCATGGCAAACCTACAAACTATGAAGAATCTATGATGAGCCCAGATTCCGATAAATGGCTTGAGGCCATCAAATCTGAGATAGGATCCATGTATGAGAGAAAAGTGTGGACTTTGGTTGACTTGCCCAATGATCAGCGAGCCATAGAGAATAAATGGATCTTCAAGAAGAAGACTGACGTTGATGGTAATGTTACTGTCTACAAAGCTCGACTTGTCACGAAAGGTTTTCGACAAGTTCAAGGAGTTGACTACGATGAGACTTTCTCACCCGTAGCGATGCTTAAGTCTGTCCGAATCATGTTAGCAATTGTCGCATTTTATGATTATGAAATCTGGCAAGTGGATGTCAAAACTGCATTCCTTAATGGATTTCTTAAAGAAGAGTTGTATATGATGCAACCAGAAGGTTTTGTCGATCCTAAAGGTGCTAACAAAGTGTGCAAGCACCAGCGATCCATCTATGGACTGGTGCAAGCATCTCGGAGTTGGAATATACGCTTTGATGAGGTGATCAAAGCATATGGTTTTATACAGACTTTCGGAGAAGCCTGTATTTACAAGAAAGTGAGTGGGAGCTCTGTAGCATTTCTGATATTATATGTGGATGACATATTATTGATTGGAAATGATATAGAATTTCTGGATAGCATAAAAGGATACTTGAATAAGAATTTTTCAATGAAAGACCTCGGTAAAGCTACTTATATATTGGGCATCAAGATCTATAGGGATAGATCGAGACGCTTAATAGGACATTCACAAAGCACATACCTTGACAAGATTTTGAAGAAGTTCAAAATGGATCAGTCAAAGAAAGGGGTCTTGCCTGTGTTGCAAGGTGTGAAGTTGAGGAAACTCAAAGCTCGACCATGGCAGAAGATAGAAAGAGAATGAAAGTCATTCCCTATGCCTCAGCCATATATAGGTTCTATTAAGTATGGCGTGCTGTGTACCAGACCTATTGTGTACCTTGCCATGAGTTTGTCAAGGGGGTACAATAGTGATCCAGGAGCAGATCACTGGATAGCGGTCAAAATTATCCTTGGTTACCTAAGAGGACTAAGGAAATGTTTCTCGATTATGGAGGTGATAAAGAGTTCGTCGTAAAGAGTTGCATCGATGCAAGCTTTGACACTGATCTAGATGACTCTAAGTCTCAATCTAGATACGTATTGAACGTGGGAGCAATTAGCTAGAGTGGCTCCATGCATAGCATTGTAGACATAGAAATTTGCAAAATGCATACGGATCTGAATGTGGCAGACCCGTTGACTAAACTTCTCTCACAAGCAAAACATGATCACACCTTAGTACTCTTTGGGTGTTAATCACATAGCGATGTGAACTAGATTATTGACTCTAGTAAACCCTTTGGGTGTTGGTCACATGGCGATGTGAACTATGGGTGTTAATCACATAAAGATGTGAACTATTGGTGTTAAATCACATGGCGATGTGAACTAGATTATTGACTCTAGTGCAAGTGGGAGACTGAAGGAAATATGCCCTAGAGGAAATAATAAAGTTGTTATTTTATATTTCCTTATATCATGATAAATGTTTATTATTCATGCTAGAATTGTATTAACCGGAAACTTGATACATGTGTGGATACATAGACAAAACACTGTGTCCCTAGTAAGCCTCTACTAGACTAGCTCGTTAATCAAAGATGGTTAAGTTTCCTAACCATAGACATGTGTTGTCATTTGATGAACGGGATCACATTATTAGGAGAATGATGTGATGGACAAGACCCATCCATTAGCTTAGCATATTGATTGTTTAATTTTATTGCTATTGCTTTCTTCACGTCAAATACATATTCCTTCGACTATGAGATTATGCAACTCCCGGATACCGGAGGAATGCCTTGTGTGCTATCAAACATCACAACGTAACTGGGTGATTATAAAGATGCTCTATAGGTATCTCCGAAGGTATTTTTTGGGTTGGCATAGATCGAGATTAGGATTTGTCACTCCGAGTATCGGAGAGGTATCTTTGGGCCCTCTCGGTAATGCACATCATAAGAAGCCTTGCAAGCAAAGTGACTAATGAGTTAGTTACAAGATGATGTATTACGGAACGAGTAAAGAGACTTGCCGGTAACGAGATTGAACTAGGTATGTGGATACCGACGATTGAATCTCAGGCAAGTAACATACCGATGACAAAGGGAATAACGTATGTTGTCATAACGGTTCGACCGATAAAGATCTTCGTAGAATATGTAGGAGCCAATATGAGCATCTAGGTACCGCTATTGGTTATTGACCGGAGAGGTGTCTCGGTCATGTCTACATAGTTCTCGAACCCGTAGGGTCCGCAAGCTTAACGTTCGATGACGATTTAGGATTATATGAGTTATGTGATTTGGTGGCCAAATGTTGTTCGGAGTCCCGGATGAGATCACAGACATGAAGAGAGTCTCGAAATGGTCGAGAGGTAAAGATTGATATATAGGACGATAGTATTCGGACACCGGAAGTGTTCCGGAGGGTACCGGGTACATATAGGGTCACCGGAAGGGGTTCCGGGTACCCCCAGCAAAGATATGGGCTTAATGGGCCAAGGGAGGGACAAACCAGCCCACAAGGGGCTGGTGCGCCCCTCCACCAGGCCGGCCAGCCCTAGGGAAAAGAAATGGGGGAGGGCAAGTCCCTCCTTCCTTCCCCTCCTCAAGGGAGAAAGGAAAGGCGGGGCACCACCTCCCCCTTCCTTCCCCTGGCGCCTATAAAAGGAAGGGAGGGGGAGCGAACCAGGGCAGGAGCCCAAGTGGGATTCGGCCTCACTTGGGGCGTCCCTTGGCCTCTCCCCTCTCCCTCCCACCTATATATATGAGGTGGGGGAGCCTAGAACACACAACATCAATTGTTAGCCGTGTGCGGCGCCCCCCTCCACAGTTTACACCCCCGGTCATATTCTCGCGGTGCTTAGAAGAAGCCCTGCGCGGATCACTTCACCATCACCGCCACCATGCCGTCGTGCTAACGGAACTCATCTACTTCCTCGACACCTTGCTGGATCAAGAGGACGAGGGACGTCATCGAGCTGAACGTGTGAAGAACTTGGAGGTGCCGTACGTTCAGTGCTTGATCGGTCGGATCTAGAAGAAGTTCGACTACATCAACCGCGTTGTCAAAACGCTTCCTCTTTCGGTCTACGAGGGTATGTAGACACACTCTACCCCTCGTTGCTATGCATCTCCTAGGTAGATCTTGCGTGGGCGTAGGATTTTTTTTGAAATTGCATGCTATGTTTCCCAACACTTTGAAGGTACTGTAACCTGCCATATTGAAGTCCATTGTTTCCTTTTTTTTCCCATTACAGCTCGATGCTGAGCCATCAAGCCAAGATTTCCTAGTTACCTTAGTGTTGATTAACATCATGTATGTAGAGCGGACTGAGAAAATTCCCTTGTTATCAAAATGCCATGACAAGAAATCCCCTTGTCGTTCTGATAGTCTAAATATCTATAGGAAGGAAAGCTTCCTGTAACTTTTCTATACCCCATGTCGATGTCGTGGAGTTTAAAAAAAATCCTTCTGTGGGTTCTTATCTTCTCACATAACAATCCGTTTATTGAGTCCATGTTTCATTGTATCCCTTCCATCTAGCAATGCTCTCCAAATCTGTGATGGACTAGGGCCCAAGCTAGCCGAAAGGAAATCACCTTTGGCCTTCACAAAATTGCACTTGGACTTTTAAGATGGTGCAAAATACGCGAGGCTGAACTGGCCAACAAAGCTAAGTTGAACATGAACTTCTATGTAACTCTAAATTCCAATTCCTTCCCATGCTACCTACAGGTAGTTTGTTACCCTTCTTTACTCCCCCGTCAGAATACTCCGCAATAAGGAATTGATGTGCGGGCGCAATCCTACGGGTAATCGAAAACAAGACATGGAGAATGTCCGGATTGCTTGTGCGACTCATCTAACTAGGACACCCTTCCAAAATCCGTCTTTTAGATATTTGAACTCCCGTTCTTAAGGATATCTGTAACCTCTTGATGCAGGGCATTGGGACAACCTTTACTAAAAGAAGATTGATTCTCTTTCCAGATTTATTCTCTGACCACAAACATTTCAGTACTGGTGAAATACCTTACTACTTTGTTTTGAGAAATGCGAAGGACCTACTACTTTTTTGTGAAGGATCTACTACTATACACATGTGTGCCCGTTGTGCCATTGCCTAGCAGCAGCACCCACCCATCACTTCAGAGCACCATGGGTGAATCACCTCTTATTCGCTAATGATAGCCTTATTTCATCAAGGCGAATGTGGAAAGTGCGACTAGCCTGAATGAGATTCTTGCAATATATGGAGATGCATCTTGGACAATGTGTTAACAGGAGCAAGAGCTCCATCTTTTTCAGCCCAAACACGCCGACGACCCTTAGGCAAAATTTGAAGCGACTTCTTGGTGTACAAGTAGAAGCTTTCTCAGAACGCTACCTCGGATTACCCACTGCTATTAGCAAGATAAATAGTGGAACTTTTGAATATCTAGCTGACGGGGCAAGAGGCAGCATGCAAGGTTGGGCAGAGAGGCTATTTGCTTGTGCCGGCAGAGAGAGCCTTCTGAAATCTATTGTTCATGCTATTCCGACGTTTAGCATGAGCTGCTTTCTGTTGACAAAAAAGGTGTGTAAAGGTTTCACCTCAAGCATGGCAAAATTCTGGTGGGGCAGCTCCATTGATAGGAACTCCCTATGTTGGATCGCTTGGGATAAACTAGCTACACCAAAGTGCAAAGGCAGAATGGGATTACGCGACTTTCGGTTGTTTAACTTGGCGCTTTTAGGGAAGCACGAATGGCGTTTCATGATGAATCCCAACTCTCTATGCGCCAAGGTTATGAAAGGTAGATATTTCCCCGACTCGAACTTCCTAAATGCATCGGTACCTAAATCCTCCTCTGCCACCTGGAGGGCAATCATAGCAGGCCGGGAAGCTTTGTAGATAGGGCTACTGAAACGAGTTGGCTCGGGAACTTCCATCTCTGTATGGGAAGATAAGTGGACTCCTTCAACTGTTTCTATGACTCCATTGATGCGACTAGCAAACGTGGTGATCCAAACTGTCAGCGAGCTCATTGATACAACTAGCTAGACCTGGCGTCAGGAGTTGGTTAGAAAGACCTTCATTGCACCCGACGCAGCCGCCATTCTCAACATTCCACTACGACAGGGAGGCGGCGAAGATCTTCTTGCTTGGGCACATGAGAAATCAGGCATTTACTCCGTTAAATCAACGTATCGAGCTCTAGTGAATCAAAAAGAGCGATTTGGCTCTAGATGAGGGGCAGATTACCGGCACTTCAGTGGATCAAAAATAGTTGTGGAATGTAGTCTGGAAGCTCAAAGTAGTCCCTAAAGTCAGAGTGTTCTGGTGGCGTGTATTGAGGGGCATTATACCTGATGAGTGCACCCTAAAGTATCGTCACATAAGAGAGATCAACACCTGCATGATCTGCCTTGCCATGGAAGAGGACTTGGAACATGCGTTGTTGCACTGTCCGCATGCGCGTCGGTTCTGGGAGGAGGCCAGACTTATTTTTGAGGTTCATTTACCACGTCTCCATCCTCATACATGGACAAAAGATATCCTCTGTGAATCCCGCTTCTCTGACAAGGACTGGGCAATCTTCGTCACTGTGATGTGGGCTATATGGATGTCCCGCAATCGCTTGACTCACGACCGGGAAGGATGGGATCCAGCTGCTTCAGTAGAAGGATCAGAGAGGATCTCGCCATCCTAGAACTACCCCGGCAGTTCGCCTCAATACTGCCAGGCTATGGGTGGCAACCCCCTGATGACCCATACATCAAGATCAATACAGACGCCGCTGTTCATCTCGACAACGGGAATGCAGGGCTGGGGGTGTTGCACGTTCCTCATCGGGATTCAAGGGTGCATGGTGCAAGCCGTTCCCAGGTGTCACGGACCCTCTCATTACGGAGGCCCTAGCGCTTAAGGAAGGAGTGATCTTCGCAACATTACGAGGCTACACGCATGTGATCATGGAGACCGACTGTCTTCAGGCAGTTAACCTCTGGGACTCTTGCTACATCGACCGGTCGGTGGTAGCACCTATTCTTTCTGAAATTGGAGAGCTTGCTCTTTAGTTTTATCTCTTTCAATATTCAACATGTAATAAGATCAGCAAACGGTTCTGCACATCTGTGTGCTAAGCGTGGCTCTACGCTTAATGTGACTGAGAGCTGGTTAGGCTCTACTCCTAGCTTCCTGATCAGCAGCCTACTGGCTGACTGCTGATCGAATACTTTTGTGTTGAATAAAGCTCTCTGAAGTTCCCCCGAAAAAAAAAAGCACCCACCCATCCCTTCTTGGCTGGGCCTGCGACGCAGCGGCGTGGTGGAGGGAGGGGTGGAAAAGCGCACCAGCCGGGCCCCGCGCCCCGAGATTCCAAAACGGAAAGGAAGGATCGACCGAGACAGGCACCTGAAAGAAGAAGTTTGGCTTACCCCTCAAAAAAAGAAAAAAAAAAGAAAGCATCTGAAAGAAGAAAGAATCGAATCCGCACGACGCCGGCGGCGGCGATGAGACCACCCGACCTCGGGGTGGGTGCGACGAATTTTCCTCGCCTTTCCCCTCCCCTCCCTTTTCGTTCAATTCTTTCCCTTTCCCCCCTCCCTCCCTCTCTCTTTCCCTCTCGCCCGCGCCGCTGTCTCCCTCTCCTCCGCACGCCCTCCGCCTCTCCGCCCCGCTCCTTGGGGAGGCCCAAAGGGCGTGTCCGCCGCGCTCAACTCCCACCCCGCGAGCACCAACACCTCCTTCTCCCCTGCCTGCCATTGGGAGCACCAGCGTCGGCCGGCAGCCGCCCCTGTTCCTCCCCACCAACTACGGGCGCGATCAGATCTTTCTAGAGGTACGTTTTTTTATGGCACAAATGGCTCCCTAGATCTTCCCGAATTTCTTTTTTTGTTTATTGCTACCATGCCAAGATCTCGTGGGTTCTCCATGGTTCTTTACTGACCGAACCAATCTCTGTGCCTCCTATTCTTTTTTTCTGTCTCTGTGCAGGGCCGGCGCCGGGATGGCCAAACTAATGGGCGGCTCTGCTGGCTTCCATGTGCAGGGGGCACACATGCAGGCGTCTCGCCCGCCCTCTCTCTCCTTCAGAACGTGCGCCCAGCTCGAGATCTCCAGGTGAAGTTGCAGCTCTCTTTCTTGCAGGGTCTTATCTGTACATGTTTCAACAAATGACCGTCAAGCTAAGCCAGTAACAAATGTTTACTATAACAATAAGTAATTCCATGGCCTGCCATGATCATTCAGTTTGGTGAGATAGATATTCACCTTCTTAATTCCTCATCTTTCTTTTCCGATGATTATTTTTGTCCTAATGAGTTTTTTTAAAGGCAGTATTAAATTTACTAATGGATCCATCTAAGAAATTGAGAACCTGTTAAAACCTACCAGTTGGTTGCTATTGGTTACTTGATGAAATCGCAAGCTTTGGTGATAAATCTTGAAATGCCGGTCTTCATTGTTTAAGCTGATGACACCATGTTGGTTATGCTACAGATTTTGCACTATCCCTCGTTTCATGGGCGTGAAGGCTGTCAATGCTTCCCAACAGCATATGAGGCACAGGTTCAGCTCCATCAGAGCCTCTGCCCTCCCATGCATGCAGGATGACACCACAAGATACTTCGATTTCGTGGTTATCGGCAGTGGTGTCGCTGGCCTAAGGTATGCCCTGGAAGTCTCGAAGCACGGCTCTGTTGCTATCATCACCAAAGCAGAGCCTCATGAGAGCAACACCAACTATGCGCAAGGCGGCGTCAGCGCCGTTCTGTGCCCCAAGGATTCTGTAGAAAGCCATATGCAAGACACAATTGTTGCAGGGGCTCATCTCTGCGACGAGGAGACCGTCAGGGTAAGTTTAGCATCTGTCACAAGCGCTGTGATTGCTTCTAGTGGATCCTTGCCTGTTATCGGTTCATAACTCTTGGTTGCTAACACCTGTGTTGTCTTTCAGATAGTATGCACAGAAGGTCCTGAGCGTGTCAAGGAGCTAATAGCCATGGGTGCTTCATTCGACCATGGTGAAGATGGCAGGCTGCACCTTGCAAGGGAAGGTGGACATTCTCACAACAGAATCGTCCATTCTGCTGATATGACTGGAAAAGAGATTGAAAGAGCGCTGCTTCAAGCGGTTGAAAATGATGAGAACATATCTGTGTTCGGCCACCACTTCGCCATTGATCTGTTGACCTGTCAGGTTGGTATTTGTGGTTTGTAGGCCAATCATTTGCTGATTCGATGTGTTGCCTCTTTTCGCATTTTCAAACCTTGTGTACTCTAAAGTTCTGTACAAGTCCTCAAGTTGACTGGATGCGAATTTTTGGGGATTGGTCATTTACCATTTATGGCTGAATAGCCATTCCCACCTTTTCCTCGTAGTGACTTAACAAGCAACAAAATCATGGAATGAAATAGTTAGTAGCTAAAAGAAGACTGAAGAGTCTTGTCATTAAACTGTTCTGTTTACAGGAAACAGACTAGAAAGTGATAAGGCACCAATGATAGGTGTCCTTATGTTGTCGGCTTCCAAATGTTTGTTGATAGTGACCTCTTAAAAATGCAACCTTTAAATGTTTCACTTAGTGCTAAATTTGCAGGTCACCTTTTTCTATTTTTACACGTGCTGGACTTTTGATTGACAAGCTGGACCTAATTTTTGCTCTTATGTCCACTTTTGATTCCTTTGGTTTCAAACACATCCAGCTAAATGGATTTTGTTACTCGAGTTACCCCAGGAGCCGAATAACAATTCATGTTCCATAAATGTGTGTGCTATATGTACCATGCCCAACTCGCACCTCCTATTAGAGTCTCCACACAAAGCACAGTGATTAAAATGGAGTGTTTTACTGCAGAATAATGGTGAAATCTTTTGTTACGGAGTGGATTCGTTGGACACCAAAGCTCAAAAGGTACGTCAACTGTAATTCTTACATCCAATCTAGTATCTTTGTCTTCTACTCTTATATTGTTTATCAGTTTCAATTTACTCACTTTTTCTACCAAAGATTACTTTCCATTTATATCACTTGGGTCTTATCATCTTTCTTTGTATCCAGGTAGTCCGTTTCATCTCAAAAGTAACATTGCTTGCGTCCGGAGGAGCTGGCCATATATATCCCACAACAACCAATCCACCGGTATTTCAAGCACCCAGTCTCCGTTATCTTTTAATATGTTGGATTCTTTTATGCGTGTTTGTTTATCTTTTGTCTCACATTACACCATATGTTTTGAATGCCATATTAAAAGATAATTGCGACACGTCCTCTGATTTATCTTCCATATGAAATAGGTTGTCAAATGCTCATAACTCTCCTAATACTCATTAAATCTCAATGTTTCAGGTGGCTACTGGGGATGGAATCGCAATGTGCCATCGCGCTCAGGCTGTGATATCCAATATGGAGTGAGTTTTCCTTTACTCTAAGATATATTTAATCCCTTGTTCACTGAAGTACTCACTCATGCTTCCCTGATTAATGTTGAACCAGTAGCAACATGTTGATCTCAGTTCCTTTAATTTTTCCTTACTCAGTTTTGCAACTTTTGCTTGTATCCAAAATTCTGGAGTTGCATACTAAAACATCATTATTTCGCAATGACAGGTTTGTGCAGTTCCATCCAACTGCACTATCAGACGAAGGCCTTCCAATAAAGCCAGCTAAAATAAGAGATAATGCATTTCTTGTGACAGAAGCAGTCAGAGGAGATGGAGGAATTCTTTACAACCAATCCATGGAGAGATTTATGCCTTTATACGACGACCGTGCCGAGTTGGCACCGAGGGATGTGGTTGCAAGAAGCATAGATGATCAACTGAAGAAACGTGGAGGGAAGTATGTTCTCTTGGACATCAGCCACAAGCCAAGGGAGAAAATTCTTGCTCATTTTCCGAACATTGCAGCTGAATGCCTGCGGCACGGTCTGGACATCACACAGCAGCCCATACCTGTCGTCCCTGCAGCTCATTACATGTGCGGTGGTGTTCGGGCTGGGTTGCAAGGGGAGACGAGTGTGAAAGGCTTGTATGTCGCTGGTGAGGTTGCTTGCACTGGATTGCACGGTGCTAATCGTCTTGCAAGCAACTCATTGCTGGAAGCGTTGGTATTCGCTCAGAGAGCCGTGCAGCCCTCTATCGACCACATGGTGGATGCGGATGCTGACCCTTGTCTCGCGGAGAAATGGGCACGCCCTGTGCTCTCTGTCTCCATTAAGGACAGTGCACTGTCTGACATCATTGAGAAGACAAAGAAGACCAGGATGGAGCTGCAATCCATAATGTGGGAGTACGTCGGTATAGTGCGGTCGACGAACCGGCTGAAGAATGCAGAATGGAAGATTGGTGATCTAGAGTCAGAGTGGGAGGAATTCTTATTCAGGAGGGGCTGGAAGCCTGCCACAGTGGGGATCGAGGCCTGCGAAATGAGGAACCTCTTCTGCTGCGCAAAGCTGGTTGTGAAGAGCGCGCTTGCGAGGCGGGAGAGCCGTGGCCTGCACTTCACTGAGGACTTCCCTTACCTGGAGGAGAGCAAGAGGAAGCCTACAGTGATCTTCCCTACTGCTATCCAAGAGCTAACATGGAGTTCAAAGCCATTGCAGAGGCAGCTGCAGTGCAAATAGTTGCCACGCCCATATCATGGAGTTTTGGGGCGTGAAGATTCATTAATTTGTTAAAATTACTGAATTAGGCTGAAGTAGCCTTTTAATCTTGCAGTATACTAATCCAGCAAAGCTGGAGTTGTAATTGATTCTTCAGTTATAATTAGTCTGAAGTAGCCTGTTGTATCAGTGTACTTGCTTATTTTACCATTCACATCAGCTTCAGGTGTTGTAACTTGTCAGGTGTGGTTGGGATCATGTTCTGATATTTCAGATGTATAGGACTGCAGATGATTGTACACACTGGTTTGATTTGAATGGCCAGACTTCCATCAAGGTAGATGTTATCAGTACATATTGTTCCTTTGGTTACTTTTTGACCAATATGTCTGCTGATGAAAATATGAAGATCAAACTTGATACTGGCTGCTAATATGTACAGAAGTATTTAGATTGATTTGTACTTTATTCCTATGCCTATTTAATAATACTCCCTAAATATAAGCCTTTTTAGATATTTGAACATGGACTACATACAGATGTATATAGACGTATTTCAGAGTGTAGATTCACTCATTTTGCTCTGTATGTAGTCCATATTGGAATCTTTAAAAAGGCTTATGTTTAGGAACGGAGGGAGTATAAAACTATTGAAGTTGCTTAAGACCTTGTTTATCCAAAACATCGTACACTCTTGAACGACTAGGAGTACTTCATTAATATATATCATTACTGGAAGTCTGAGCACAACAGTTATTGTACAGCACAACAAAGTCTGCATGAAATACTTTGTCCAAAATGAAAAAAAAAATCAACAACAGGTCATTAGTACATTAAGCTAAAGATCATGGTGGATGATGAGTTGATGGCAAAAACCATGAATGCCAGGAAGATATGGCCATATAGCTGTTCGCCATTTTTGGGAAAGGGTCGCTCCCCCAGTTATCGATCCACAGTTGCTGATGATGACAGATGAAATCAAGAATATGCTAGCACCTGCAATACAAATAAAATAAATAATTCAGCATTGATACCTACTTGCAGAGATTGAAGAACTTGACAAGTCATGCGATGTGATGTCAGGAAAGCAAGGTTATTTCTTTTTTTTGAGAATCAAAGGGGGGGGGGGGGGGGGAGTTTCCCCACCTGAATATATTGCTCAAAGTGGCCAAAAAGCCTGAGTAGTGATCCAGTTTATAAGGAAAACCGGATCAAAAACCTTAACAAATTGACCCCGTTTATAAGGGAAACCGGGCCGAAAAACCGAACAAGGCACGACCTAGCTGGCAGACATAAGACATCACCACGAGAGACACAAGTAGATGTGGGGTGTCGTCGAGAGATCACAATACCAGGACTTTGCAAACAGCCGAACGCATCGGCGGGCATACCGGCCCCCATGGCACAACTCAGGAGCAACCACAATCAACGAGTGTCATCCCAGACACGAACCTTGACTGGGGCTCCGCCACAGAAGAACGGAACGATTAGCAAGTTTGAGAGGCATCTTGTGCCATCCTTGAGCAAAGATGAGCCGAGACAATACCAAGAGCACGAAGCTCGCCGCAACACAACGGTAACCATGAGAGAGTCTTGAGCAATCATCACCAACCTGAGCCGCACGAGAACACCACCACCGTAGACGAAGAGCTCCAATCAACCGAGACCATCCATGATGCCTCCAGGCTATTGGTGCAGCCGAAGGGCAACGAGCGACCGAGTCCACACCCGGACGAAGAGTCACACGCAGCCGAGTCTACATCACAACAGCGGCACCGCCGGCGAAGCCGAAGGGCATCAAGGAGCCGAGTCTACACCTGGATCGCTTCACCGTGCACAGCAGCGCAGGACGGTCGCGCCACCACCACCACAACACACACCACCGTCGACCCCAGTCGGCCGCACAACCACACCACCAGCCGCACCACCACCACCAACCACCGACCTCAAGCCAGCCAAACACCACCCAAACCTCAGGTAAGCAACATGGAGCAACGTCTCCGAAGACAGGCACCACCAAGGTGGTAACGACGTTGTGGACGCCGCTGCCGTCCGATCCAGGAGCTGGATTTAAGGCTTTCACCCGGAGGACGAACAGAGTAGGCGAGGAACCAATGCATCACACAACGGTACCTTCAGGGAGGGATCCGACGCTGCAGAGCGCCGCTACCACCGATGCCGACCGAAGCCGACATAAGGCTTTCACCAGTAGCATCACCCTCGTCACCCTTTTGCTGAGCCACGTCGCTGTTGAGACCAGAGCCACCACCGCAAGGAGGGGAAAACCTCCTGCTACGGCGACCGAGCGCCTGCCGGACTAACACCAGACCGCCGAAGCAACCAACAGGGGTGGAACCGAGCAAGGCGCGTCAGGGAGTGCGAGATCCGCGGGAGGATATGAGCAGAGGACGCACCTAGCCGCCCCTGACTTGGATCTGGCAGGAAAGAGAGAAGTGGCTGGACCACCGGCCTGGCCCCGCCGCCACGCCACCACGCTGCCAGCCACGCAGGGCTAGCAAGCCGACCAGCTCCATAGCACCAAGCCGGGAGGGGGGCCGCCACCCCACCCCATCCCGCCGAGCAGGGCTGCCGGGCCAAAGCCCGAGCAACCCACTGCAGCCGCAGCATCGCCGGGAGGGGTCTCGTCGAGCAGCCAGGAGCCGCAGTCCGCATCCCCGCCCGCCGGATCCACGCGCCAGGAGCCGCCGGAGCGCCGCCACCCGCCATGCCGTCCCCGCCAGATCCCGTCGAGGCGCACCGAGGCCGCACCCCAAATCACCGGAACGAGGACGCCCAACTCCGCGCCCTGCGCACCCAGGCCGTGCCCCTCGCGCCCTCGCCGCGCAGCCCCGAGCACGGCCACACACGCCGGTGCGCGCACCCGCACGAGTGCCGCGCCGAGCCGAGTCCCCGCACGAACGAACGGCCCGCGCCGCCCCTGCTCGAGCTGGAGGAGGGAAAGGCCCCGCCGCCGCCGAGCCGCGCGGGCTTCGCCCGGCGACGTCCGCCGGCGGCGGCAAGGGGAGGAGGGGCCGGAGGGGCTTGTGCAGGCGGCGGCTAGGGTTCGCTCCCGGGCCGCCCGCGGGAGCGACCAGGGGAGCGAGGAGCGTCCGTAAAAGCAAGGTTATTTCATGCAAACAGAAAAGAAAACTCTGAAAAGCTTATGACATTTTAGGAACAGTCTGTATTACAACCACACTTGGAAGCTCTGAAAACTTATTTAAGCATCGTGAAAGAAAACAGGTGATAAAGGATGTCCATTCATATAGCTGGCATAAGGAAGAAATATACTCCCTCCGTTCCTAAATATAAGTCTTTTTAGAGATTTCAATATGGATTACATACGAATGTATATAGACATAGTTTAGAGTGTAGATTCACTCATTTTGCTCCATATGTAGTCCATATTAGAATTTCTAAAAAGACTTATATTTAGGAACGGAGGGAGTAGAACTTATAGAAAAGCAGCTCCAGGATAAAATGGCATATCCCTTCTACTTTTTGTCCTCTTCTTTGCTTTGTTGCTACAAGTACCCAGCCATCGACTGGTCATTTGCCTGATTATTGGCACATCGACTGGTCATGTTGTCCTCAGGGCTCAGAGCCAGTCAGGTTTTTAACAGCGAATGCAAAACACATGCGGGAAGTATGCCAAACTTGAACTGAAATGATACACACAGGCATAAGCACTAATACGGTATCATCATCACAGCCAGGTGCTAACAGGAAGCACTCAGCTAATAATATCTTCATAGTAACAATTTGGCGCAATACTAAAGCTTCATGCTCAATGGTCAATTGTAGTGTTTGGACTTCAGAAATCATTTAGGGCAGGAAAGTGAAATTGTTCTGTTCTCTTTCCCTTCGAAAGAATGACCATGAGAAAATAACCATGGTAAGTAACGAGTATTTAGCACCAAGTACAATAAAGGTGTGTTTTATCTTGACAACTAAGTAATATCCGTCGATCATTTAAGTAAATGTAACAAGATTAGGCATCACCAGTACTCGTGACCATGTCAAAGATATTGTGTTCTTCAATTACCCTTCTGCAGCCTATGACGAATATCCTTGTTCTTCATTTCAGTAATCAATTCCTTCGCTTTCATGGAGTCACCGTGATTCAAATAACCCTCAATCATGCACATGTAAACAGTTGTATCACGTGGTACTGCCATATCAATCATCTCATTGAATTTTCCATGTTCATCAATTACCCTTCTGCGGCCTATTTGAAATATCCTTGTTCTTCATTTTGGTAATAAAATCCTTGGCTTTCACTGAATCACCATTTTTAAAATAACCCTCAACCATGCACATGTAAACTTCTGTGTCAACTGGTACTCCCATATCAATCATCTCACGGAATTTTTCCATCGCATCATCCATCCTGCCCATCTTGCAAAATGCAGATATCACAGTTAAATAAGTGAATTCATTAGGCTTCACCCCCTGCTTCAACATATCTTCGAAGAAAAGCAGGGCCACATCCATCATTCCATGCTTAGCACATGCATTAATCAGTATGTTGAAACAATAGAGGTCGGGTACAACTCCATTTCTTGCCATCAGCTCACAGAGATGGATCATATCAATGAGGGATCCTTCTATAGCGTACCCACGGAGCATAATAGAGTATGAGACTATATCTGGTTTTCGTCCATTCACAGCCATGGAATAAAATATTTCCTCAGCTTCTTTGATTCTTCCATGCTTGCAAAGGTAGTCCATGAGTGAGGTGTAGGTAACAACGCTTGGCATAACACCTTGGCTTCTCATCACTTTCAACAACCTAGCGACTTCTTTCAACTGTCCCAAAGTCGAATATCCTTGGATCAGGCAATTATATGTCACAGCATCTGGTTGGACACCATTATGAACCATTGATCGAAGAACCACCTCTGCCTTGTCCATTGCTCTTGCTTTGCACAGAGCATCGATAACAGAGCTATACGTCACCACATCGGGCACAACCCCCTGCTGCATCATTTCATGGAACAGATCACATGCTTTGCTTATTTCACCCTCCTTGAAGAAACCATCGATTACCATGCTGTATGACACCACGCTGGGGGAGTGGTCAGATCCTTTTTCGGCAATCATCCGGAGCAGGTCAAGCGCGAGCTGGCACCTACCATTGTCACATAAACTCTTGAGAATTACTGAGTAGGAGATGACATCAGGCAGGTCATCGGGCATCCTGTGGAGCAGCACGCCCAAAGCCTCCTCCGTGCGCTTCATGTCGCAGAGGCACTTGAATAAGTTGCTGTAGGTAATGATGTCCGTCGGTATGCCTGTCTTGAGGCGGCGGCCGAAGAAGGCAGGCCCTAGGTCCGGGCAGCATGCTCGATGGCAGCAGTCAATTAGTATATTGTAGGTGTAAATGGTGGGCGCTGTCACCTGGCGACGACCTGCTTGGGCCATGCGGTTGAAGAGATCGATGGCGAGGGCAGAGGCATTGGTGCAGGCGGTTGAGGGCGGCGCACGCGCGAGTGCAACAAATAAGCCGTTGAGTGCACGCGCTGATATTGGGACAGGTTGGCGCAGCATTTCATCGAACAGTTGGTGCGCGAGCTCTGGCCTGAGCGTTCTGAAGCCCAGATGGGCGTCCTCTTGAGCGTCCCCCGCGTCGCTCCTGGGCGGCTCGGGGGAACCCTAATCGTCGGCCGGCGGCGCCCCCCTTCGCCACCCCTTCTCCCCCTCGCTGCTGCTGGAGGATGCGGCCGGGCTAAGCCCGCGCCGTGGACGGCGGCGTCAGGGCGTTCCCCGCACGAAGGCGCGCATCTTGGTGGAGGGAGGCCGCTCCCTCGTCCTGCTCGGCGGCCCGGCGTTGCGGCGCTCCGGTGGCCAGGACCGCGGATCTGGAGGGTGGCTCCTCCGGTGACCCTCGGGTTCCGGTTGCTGCTCGCGGGATGGCGCCTCCGGCTCCCTGCGGTCTGAGGCGGCGACTCTGCTTCGCTTCTCAGATCCGGCCATGGTTGGGTTGGGGTGGCGGCCCTCCCACCTCTGCTTACCTGCAGGTTTGCTGGCCGGGAGTTGTGCGCCTCTTGTGGCTGCCCTGCGGAGGAGGGTTGCTGGGTCTGGCAGGCGGCCAGATCTGGCTCACCGCCGGTGCTGCTGGCCGGCTTCGACGGCAGCAAGGTGTGGTGGCGGCATGGAGGGCCTGGTGGTTGGGTCGGGTCATGTGTGGTTTGCCCTCCGGACAGATCTGATCTGGCCGGTGCGACCTCGATGTGCGGCGGCTCAGATCGGTAGTGACCCGTGCACACGATGCTTGATGGAGGTTCCTTCAGCGGATCCGGGTGAAAACCTAGTTCTCGGCTTTGCCAAGACCGGCGTTGGCGGCACTCTGTTGTGTCATTACCTTCTTGAAGGCCTCGCCGTGCAGAAGCTCCAGACCTCTATCTGCTACCTCCGGGGGAAACCCTAGATCAGTAGATCAGATGACGGCGGCGCGTTGGTGTCGTTTCCTCCTTGGGGGCGTCATTCTTGGAGGCGTACACGGGTTCGAGGGGCCAGTGGGCGTTTTTTTTGGTGGAGCGGTGCTTCATCCTGCACATTGATGACGGCGGATCTCGGCGGCGTGGTGCAGTGGAGACTCGGCGCCCGATGCGCGGTGCTGGACACGCACAGGAGGGGGTTGCTGTCTGGCGTCATGGTGGCGTCGATGGCTGAGTGGCCTGCAAGGTAGTAGCCTCAATATCTGCTCTGAAGACGGACCAGTGGAAGATGGCGGCGACGACACATGTGAGTGCGTCTGACCAGTTCATGCCCCAGACCTGGTATGTGGCTCGGCTGGGGCTGCTGGCTTTTGATGATAGGCTTAGGTGAGTGGACTGGGTATTTGGCCCAGCTAGCGCCCCTTCATCATATGGATAGGAGTAGTGGCATATATTGCCAAGATGACGGATTCAGGCAGATTGTTGTCATACTTTGTAAGGTCCTCGAGAATAATCAATAAAGTGGCCGCATGCATCTTCCAGATGCAGAGGTCAGGGGTCATCCTCCTTTTCTAAAAAAATGATTGGCGTGGAGTTCGTCCAGCAGCTCGTGGGCGCGTGAGGAAACGGAGCTAGAGAAAGAGCGGACCTGAAGGCGTGACATTGTCGCAGTCTAATTTCTGCAGCAGCGGTGAATGCTGGCGGCAACGACCAAGTCCTGTCCTGGTGGGAGGAAGGCAGACAGAGGAGACACTAGAGACTAGACTGGGTGGTGTCGCTCGCTTCTTCCTGCAGCGACGGTGAGTCCGGGCGCGCGCCGGCGACGACCAACCACGGGCCGGGCGCGTCCAGCGGCGGGAGGACGGTGAACGGCGGTGCTGGATTCGGGGATTTTAGATTCGATTTGGAGCTCGGCGCGGCTGGGATTCGATTTGCTGGGCGGGTGCACCATGCATTTTACATGGGATTGGGAGGGGTTCGTACCAAAATAGGGAGTGTGAGTGTGTGACATTTCCTTCCGAGAAACTACACGCAATGGAACCAGTTAACCAACCAGATGGGATCATACAACCATATGATTTTTTAATACTTCAATTAATCACTTTATTCGCAACATGAGTTTAGTAAAAAAAACGTATCATAAGTAATTCGCCTTTTTTTCATCGCCGTTAGGCGGGGAGGACCGACTCTTCATTGGTTACAGTGGTTTTTATCCTAGTAAGTCTAGGGTTTGCTCGTCTGAAACGACGAATGGACAGTGGCATTACGATAGAGAAGCCGCTATTTTCTTTAATGAAATTCAGAAATCCAATATCATTTAGATTACTATTTTAGTGATCCAAACGATCTTATTTATATTAGTTTACAAGAGGGAGCACTTCTGTTAACCTTTTTCTGCTGCCCATGTTGCTGATCTGCACATGGTGCTTCTATCTACATGCACGTGTTTTCCAATTCTCCTTCTATTACTTTGGAAAAAAAAACTTGCCTGCTAATTAGGGAAAATTCATCTCTGCACCCGCGCTAACGAAAAAAATCAAAACAAATACTAGAAAAATTCAAAAAAATCCAAATTTATTTTATGCGGTAGACAATTTGATGCATGAGGTCCGCTCAGATTTTCAAATCATTTGGACATCTGAGGAGCTCTCAGAAAAAAAGACAAATTGGGGGTCTGTAAAAATGTTTAGTGGCTCAGATGTCCAAATGACTTGAAATTTGGAGCGGGCCTCACACATCAAATTGTCTACCACACAAAAAAAACTTTGAATTTTTTATGATTTTTTTTCTAACCGGGTGCAGATGAGCCTGGGCATCGAAACGCCCTACTCGCTAATTAGATGTTATCCTTGAGACCAGTACAAGTATATAAAACTAGAACTAGAGGCAGCCGCAGTGCAAATAGTTGCCACGCCCATATCATGGGAGTTTGGGGGCCTGAAGATTCATTAATCTGTTAAAATTACTGAATTAGGCTGGAGTGGCCTTTTAATTTTGCCACACCCATACTCATCCAGCCAAGCTGGAGTCGTAATAGATTCTTCAGTTATAATTAGGCTGAAGTAGCCAGTTGTATCAGTGTACTTGCTTATTTTACCATTCATCAGCTTCAGGTGTTGTAACCTGTAAGGAGTACCGTAGTATAGGACTATAGATGATTGTACACGCTGGTTTGATTTGAATGGCCAAACTTCTGACTCTGATTCTGTTATCTTGAGTAATCCACTCCCAGAAGAGTTGGTTTCACAGACTGGGTAGATGTTATCAGTACATATGGTTCCTTTGGTTACTTTTTGACCAATATATCTGCTGGTGAAAAATTTAAGATGTTTGCAGTTTGAGTGGTCAAATTTGATACTGGCTGTCTGTACAGAAGTATTTAGATTAATCTGTACTTTATTTCTACGCCCATTTAATAATATAAAACTATGGATGTTGCTTAAGACTCTGTTTGCCCAAAACATCGTATACTCCTGAACAACTAGGGGTACTTCAACAATATATCATTACTGGAAGTCTAGAGAACAACAGTCATTGTACAGCACAACAAAGTCTGCATGAAATACTTTGTCCAAAATGAGGAAAAAAATCAAGAACAGGTCATTAATATATTGTTAAGCTAAAGATCACGGTGGATGAGGATGTAAGCAGAGATGAGTGAGTTGATGGCAAAACCATGAATGCCAGGAAAGATATGGCGATGGGGCTGTTCGCCATTTTGGGGAAAGGATCACTACCCCAGTTATGGAGCCAGACATCCAGTTGAATACTCGGGCAGTTGCTGGTGATGACAGATGAAATCAAGAATATGGTAGCACCTGCAATACAAACAGAATAAATAATTCAGTATTGATGCCTCCTTGCAGAGATTGAAGGACTTGACAAGTCATACCATATCGGGAAAGCAAGTTATTTCATGCAAACAGAAAAGAAAGCTCTGAAAAGCTTATGATATTTAGGTACAGTCTGTATTAAACAACCACACCTGAAAGCTCTGAAAACCTATTTAAGCATCATGCAAGGAAACAGATAATAAAGGATGTCCATTCATATAGCTGGCAAAAGGAAGAAATATAGTATAACTTAAAAATAAAAAAAGCAAGGATAAAATGGCATAACCCTTCTACTTTTTGACCTCTTCTTTGCTTTATTGTTACAAGTACCCATTTAAACCGTTTGCCCGGTTTTTGGCACATGCACTGGTCATGATGTCCTCACTCCTCGGTGCTTAAACCCAGCTCAGGTTTTTAAGAGTGAGTGCAAAACACATGAGGGAAATATGCCAAACTTCAACTGAAATGATACATACATGCATAAGCGCTGATAAAGTATTATTATCACAGCCAGATGCTACCAGGAAGCAGTCAGCTAATGATATACTCCCTCTGTACCAAAATACTTGTAGTTAAGGGAAACTAGTACAAGTTCCCCCAACTACAAGTATTTCGGTACAGAGGGAGTATATACAATCTTCATAGTAACCATTTGGCGCAATACTAAAGCTTCATGATCAATGGCCAATTGTAGTGGACTTCAGAAATCATTTATGGCAGAAAAGTGAAATTGTTCTGTTCTCTTTCTCTTCGAAAGAATAACCATGCTAAGTAACGAGTGTTTAGCAACGACGAAGCAATATCTGTCGTCATTTAAGTAAATGTAACAAGATCAGGCCCCTCACCAGTATGTATAACCATATCAAAGATATTGTGTTCTTCCAAACCTATGATGAATATACATGTTCTTCATTTCCGTAACCAATTCCTTGGTTTCCACGGAATCACCGTGATTCAGATAACCCTCAATCATGCACATATATGCCATTGAAATTTCATTGAAATTTTCCATATCGATCATCTCATTGAAATTTTCCATAGCTTCATCCATCTTTTCCATCTTACAAAATGCAGATATCACAGTTAAATAAGTTAATCATTAGGGTTCACCCCTGCTTCAGCATGTCTTCAAAGAAAAGCATGGCCACATTCATCATTCCATTCTTAGCAAATGCATAAATCAGTATGTTGAAAACAGGGAGATCGGGTATAACTCCGTCCCCTGCCATTAACTCACATAGTCACAGATATCAATCATGTCAACAAGGGATCCTTCTCTAGCATACCCATTGAGCATAATAGAGTATGAGAAGACATCAGGTTTTTGTCCCTTCACAGGCATGGAATAAAAAAAAACTGCAGCTTCTTTGACTCTTCCATCCTTGCAAAGGTAGGTCATGACTCATGACTGAGTTCCAGGTAACAACATTTGGTAGAACACCTTGGCTTCTCATCACTTTCAACAACCTAAACGCTTCTTTCAACTGACCCGAAGTTAAAAATCCATGGATCAGGGTATTATATATCCTATTATGTGGTTGGACACCATTATGAACCATTTGTCGAAGGATCACCTCTGCCTGCTAATTAGGTGCTATCCTTGCCATAGATACAAGTACATAATACTAGAACCAGAGGCAGCTGCAGTGCAAATAGTTGCCAACCCATACATATCATGGAGTTTGAGGGCTTGAAGATTCATTAATTTATTAACATTACTGAATTAGGATCAAGTGGCCTTTTGATTTTGCAGTATAGTCATCCAGCCAAGCTGGAGTTGTAATAGATTCTTCAGTTATACTTAGGCTGAAGTAGCCTCTGTTGTATTAGTGTAATTGCTTATTTTACCATTCACATCAGCTTCAGGTGTTGTAGCTTGTCAGGTGTGATTGGGATCATGTTCTGATATTTAAGATGTAGTATAGGACTGCAGGTGATTGTACACACTGGTTTGATTTGAATCGCCAGACTTTCATCAAGTTAGATGTTATCAGTACATATTGATCCTTCCGTTACTTTTTGACCAATATAACTGCTGATTAAAAATTTAAGATGTTCACAGTTTGAGTGATCAAACTTGATACTGGCTGCTAATATGTACATAAGTATTCTGTACTTTATTCATATGCCCATTTAATAATATAAAACTACGGAAATTGATTATGGAAGTTGCTTAAGACCGTGTTTGTCCAAAACATCGTATATGCTTGAACAGCTAGGGGTACTTCAATAATATATCATGCACACAGCAGCTACGGACACATATATATCATTACTGGAAGTCTAGAGCACAACAGTTATTGTACAGCACAAAAAGGTAAGCATGAAATACTTTATCCGAAATGGCAAAAAAAATCAACAACAGGTCGTTAGTACATTAAGCTAAAGATCAGTGGATGAGATTGTAAGCAGAGATGAGTGACTTGGTGGAAAAAACCATGAATGCCAGGAAAGATATGGTGATGGAGCTGTTCGCCATTTTTGGGAAAGGATCGCTCCCCCAGTTATCAATTCAGTCGAGTACTCGAGCAGTTGCTGATGATGACACATAAAATCAAGCATATGCTAGCACCTGCAATACAAAAAAAAAATCAGCATTGATACTTCCTTGCAGAGATTGAAGAACTTGACAAGTCATACGGTGTCGGAAAAGCGAGGTTATTTCATGCAAACAGAAAAGAAAGCTCTGAAAAGCTTATGATATTTTAGGTACAGTCTGTATTAAACAACCACACCTGGAAGCTCTGAAAACCTATTTAAGCATCGTGAAAGAAAACAGGTGATAAAGGATGTCCATTGATATAGGTTGCATAAGGAAGAAATACATAACTTAATAATAATAATAATAATCAACTCCAGGATAAAATGGCATATCCCTTCTACTTTTTGTTCTCTTCTTTGCTTTGTTGCTACAAGTACCCAGTCATCGACTGGTCATTTGCCTGATTATTGGCACATCAACTAGTCATGTTCAGGGTTTTAACAGCTAATGCAAAACACATGCGGGAACAATGCCAAACTTGAACTAAAATGATATAAAAAGACATAAGCGTTGATACAGTATCATCATCACAGCCAGGTGCTACCAGGAAGCACTCAGCTAATAATATCTTCATACTAACCATTTGGCGTAATACTAAAGCTTCATGCTCAATGGGCAATTGTAGTGTTTGGACTCAGAAATCATTTATGGCAGGAAACTGAAATTGTTCTGTTCTCTTTCTCTTCGAAAGAATGACCATGAGAGAATAGCCATGGTAAGTAACGAGTGTTTGACACCAAGTACTATAAATGTGTCTTTTGTCTTGACGACTATGCAATATTAGTCGATCATTTAAGTAAATGTAACAAGATCAGGCCTCTCACCAGTACCTACAACCATGTCAAAGACATTATGTTCTTCCATTACCCTTCCACGGCTTATGACGAATATCCGTGTTCTTCATTTCAGTAATCAATTCCTTCGCTTTCACGGAGTCACCGTGATTCAAATAACCCTCAATCATGCACATGTAAACTTCTGTGTCAACTGGTACTCCCATATCAATCATCTCACGGAATTTTTCCATCGCATCATCCATCCTGCCCATCTTGCAAAATGCAGATATCACAGTTAAATAAGTGAATTCATTAGGCTTCACCCCCTGCTTCAACATATCTTCGAAGAAAAGCAGGGCCACATCCATCATTCCATGCTTAGCATATGCATTAATCAGTATGTTGAAACAACGGAGGTTGGGTACAACTCCATCTCTTGCCATCAGCTCACAGAGATCGATCATATCAACAAGGGATCCTTCTATAGAGTACCCATAGAGCATAGTACAGTATGCGACAATATCAGGTTTTTGCCCATTCACAGCCATGGAATAAAATATTTCCTGAGCTTCTTTGGTTCTTCCATGCTTGCAAAGGTAGTCCATGACTAAGGTGCAGGTAACAACGTCTGGCATAACACCTTGGCTTCTCATCACTTTCAACAACCTAGCGACTTCTTTCAACTGGCCTAAAGTTGAATATCCTTGGATCAGGCTAGTATATGTCACAGCATCTGGTTGGACACCATTATGAACCATTGATCGAAGAACCACCTCTGCCTTGTCCATTGCTCTTGCTTTGCATAGCGCATTGATAATGGAGGTATACATCACCACATCGGGCACAACCCCCTGCTGCATCATTTCATGGAACAGATCACATGCTTTGCTTATTTCACCCTCCTTGAAGAAACCATCGATTACCACGCTGTATGACACCACGCTGGGGGAGTGGTCAGATCCTTTTTCGGCCATCATTCGGAGCAGATCAAGCGCAAGCTGGCTCCTACCACTGTCGCAGAAGCTCTTGAGAATTACTGAGTAGGAGATGACATTAGGCAGGTCGTTGGGCATCCTGTGGAGCAGCACGCCCAAAGCCTCCTCCGTGCGCTTCATGTCACAGAGGCACTTGAGTAAGCTGCTGTAGGTAATGACGTCCGTCGTGATGCCTGTCTGGAGGAGGCGGCCGAAGAAGGCAAGCCCTAGGTCTGGGCGGCATGCTCGGTGGCAGCACTCAATAAGTATGCTGTAGGTGTAAATGGTGGGTGCTGTCACCTGGCGACGACCTGCTTGGGCCATGCGGTTGAAGAGATCAATGACGAGGGCAGGGGCATTGGTGCAGGCGGTTGAGGGCGGCGCACGCGCGAGGGCAGCAAATAAGCCGTTGAGTGCACGTACTGATACCGGGACAGGTTGGCGCAGCATTTGGTCGAACAGTTGGCGCGCGAGCTCCGGCCAGAGCGTTCCGGAGCCCAGATGATGGTGGAATTCGCTCAGCAGTTCGTTGGCGCGTGAGGACACGGAGCTGGAGAAATAGCGGGGCTGGAGGCGTGACATTGCCGCCGTCTACTTCCTGCGGCGGCGGTAAACGCGGGCGGCAACGACCAAGTCCTTACTCTGGTGGGAGGAGGACGGACGGAGGAGACGCTGGACAGAGTGGCCTCGCTGGCTTCTCCCTGCAGCGACGGTGAGTGAGGGCGCGCGCCGGCGAGGACCAACCACCGGCGGGAGGAACGCGGACGGAGGTGTGGGATTGGGGAATTTCAGATTCGATCTGGAGTTCGGCGCCACTGCGTCTCGATCTTTACTCCCGAGAAACATGCAAGAAGTGTGATTGGCATCGTGCACTCCTAGATAGGGAGGGTGACTTTTCCTACCGGCAAACTAGAGATAAGGCCAACTTCACCGTGCGACCTTATCTTGTCCGGGTGCGTCTTTTTAAGGTAGAACAGACGAGTAGCGTGGTTCAACGCGTGGCCCCAAACGGATAAATGTCCGGATTCCGTCCGTTTTCGACCCATCCATGGCCCAAACTTGCGCCGAGTTTGGAGTGAAACGGACATCACGCGGACGGGCTCGCCGCACGCCCTTGTCCCCCCGTGGCCCGCCTGTCGAGGACACTAGCAGTCCCTTCACTTCCACCCCCTCTCTCCGCCCCGCCCTGCCGCCGGCGCCGCTGCTATTTTCTGGCCGCCACCTCACCGCGCAGCCCTCGGCCGTCCATACCAAACCACGTCTCAACATGGCCGCCACCACGCCCGCGCTTTCGCCGTAGTTTTGGCTGTCGGTCGGAGGAGGTTTGGTCGTCGCCGTCGCAGCCGGCGGCGGAGGGGATACAACCGCCGGCGACGTACCACGGCGGCCGCGCCAGCTTCCGAGAGTGCTCCAGAGCGGCCAGTAGTCGGCCGCCAACCACCCCTGCTACATCGAGGTGATCATCGCGACCTCTTTGCCACCACGACCGCAAGGTGTTTGACACTTTGTCCACAATGGTATGGACAGTGGAGATGAGTTTTTCTTCCACCACTTCATTTGTTCATCGGACGATTCGTCGTCGGATGATGAAGATCTTGGTGGTGGCTGCACTGGTCGTTCACGACCACATTCAACGGCAGCTTCCTCGGTACAGGGGGTCACTCCCTGGCCGTGCTCCCAACCTGAACCGCAACAGGGAGAGAGGCCACACCCTGCTCTATGTCTATTACTTTGCGAACACCCCGCTCTTCAAGTCGGATAAATTCCGTCGCCGTTTTCGAATGTCAAAGCATGTGTTCAATTGTATCCGAGAGGGAGTGGTTGCTCATGACCCATACTTCGAGTGCAAGACGGATGCCCTTGGCAAGCTTGGATTCTCCTCTTACCAGAAATGCACCACGGCCATCCGCATGCTTGCATATGGAATTCCAGGCGATCTGGTGGATGAGTATGTGCGTATGAGTGAGACAATATGTCTGATGTCAATGTACAAGTTCTGCCAGGCTGTGATCGAGGTGTTTGGCCCGGAGTACTTGAGGCAGCCAACTGCCGCTGATACAGAGAGATTGTTGGCGACCAACGCAGCTAGAGGCTTTCCAGGCATGCTTGGCAGCATAGATTATATGCACCGAGAGTGGAAGAACTGTCCATTTGCTTGGCAGGGCCAGTACAAGGGGCATGTCAAAGCGTGCTCTGTCATATTAGAAGCGATGGCTTCGCAGGATCTTTGGATATGGCATTCTTTCTTCGGCATGGCAGGTTCTCACAATGATATCAACGTGCTGCAGTGTTCTGCAGTGTTCGCAAGGCTTGCAGAAGGCCACTCCCCACCTGTCAACTTTGAGATCAACAACCACCAGTACAACAAGGGATACTATCTAGCTGATGGTATATATCCTCAGTGGTCAACTTTTGTGAAGACAATCTCGAACCCCCAAGGTGAGAAGAGAAAGAGATTTGCCCAAATGCAAGAGAGTGCAAGAAAGGATGTGGAACATGCTTTTGGTGTGCTTCAATCCTGGTGGGGTATCGTTCGAAACCCTGCACTGTCATGAGATGAAAGGAAGCTTTGGGAGGTGATGACTGCTTGTGTGATCATGCACAACATAATCGTCGAGGACGAGCGTGATGAGAGTATCTTCGACCAAGGATTTGATTATCAAGGTAAAAATGTTGAGTCCCTGCACCAAGAACCGGCCACATTTGAACAGTTTGTTCAATTCCATCGCGAGCTGCGTGATTGGCACACTTATTTGGATCTTCAAAATGACTTGATTGAGCACGTGTGGGATCACATTGGCAACCAATAGATGTATTGGTTCATTTTATGTTGATTGAAGACAATTTCGATTTGGTTGTAAAACTATTTTATTAGAGACAATTTTGATTGGGTTGTAAAACTATTTTTATTTTCAGACAATTAATATTTGAACGTGCAAACTAGTTTTGATATGAAAATATGGGCATTTTTGGCCTTGGCGGACAGGATGGAGCAAACGGATGCGGCTGCGCGCTGGGCGCACGGCCACCACATCCCAGGACAGGCCCGGACACGACCCCATCGCCCTACCCAAAGGGACAAAATCCAGCTAAACCGGACGTCCGTTTGGGGTCCCGTGATGAGTTGGCCTAAGAGATGATGGAATCAGTCAACCAAGGTCCGTCAGTTCATTTATCCATTCTTTAAAAATAATTTGATTATATTTCAATTAACCAATTGATTTGTAACACGAGTTTAGTAAAAGAAATCATAACGTAAGTACTTCTTTTCTTTGGCGGCCTTTGTTCGGCCCCGTTTGATGGGACTTCATCGGTTTCAGTGGTTTTCGTCCTACTAAGTCTAAGGTTTGGTCTTGATTGAAACGAAGAGGCAGCAACGTTATGGTAGGGCATAATGTCCCTCCCATCCCTTATATGCTCTGTTACGGTTCTATATTGACGGTGGTGTTCGATGGTTCCGCTTCATATCCATTTGGTGTTGGCATTTGGGAGCGTGTGGTAGTGATGGCAGTGTCAATGGGACGAATAAACAAATCATGTGTGGGCTTGGGACGTGGCCCTGTCGATTTTCTTCAGGAGAAGTCTGGCTGGATTTCGCTCCTCGAAGAAAGTGTGTATTGCGGTTCAAAAGCTTGTGAATGATCGAGAATTCGGGATTCTTCCTGGATCTGCTCGGTCCCCTTGTTCCCTCTTCCTTCGGTGGTGGCACCGTCAGCTGTGAGGAGAGTTTTTGAATGTCCATGGGTTCGTCGAAGGAGAAGGTTTTGCATGTTCTTCATTTTGTTTCTTTGTTTGACAATAGCTTCTCTAGACTCCTCGGGAGCATATGCATCGTTATACTACTAGCTACCATTTTCCTTGATGAAATTCAGATATGAGATGTCCTCTAGCCGTCTCTTTAGAAAGATAAGTACTCATATTATGTTTTAAAAAATGTGAATGGAATGGAAAGGATATATAACCAAATTGAAAACATTCGGGATGTTCTCAACTAAGTTGTAATGCCAATGTGGATGTTGCCAGTTATGTGGCTCATTTGCTTACTTTTCGTATGGAGGGTCCCTTGTATAGTGAATGGAGGTGGATCCGCTTAGTTTTTTCATTGATGCTCTAGCAAATGATGCTCGAATGAAAGAAAATATTACGAAAATCCTCCATATTGTATTTAGTGTCCAAACAGAACTTTGAGTTAAATTGACACAATTTCCAACACTATATAGTGTAATTACATAAAAAAAGAAATCTGTATATATTTCTATTTTCAAATACAATTAAATTGTTGGTTTTAATGGGAAAAAATAGTTGCTAAACTATTTGTCTAAAGATGTGACAATAACAATGCACGGTTAAAGTCAACCAAGTTACCTATAGAATTAAAAAAAAAACAAGTTTGAGTTGATGGTTTTTGACTTGGCCCAAAAGAAGGTGAAATAGGCGTAGATGTATGGCCTTCATGGACGAGTGCATCGCGAAGAACTCGAAAGTCCTCGCCAAGAAGCAGAGATGATTTACCGTACCTCCACCCTGGACACGTGCCCGTGCAAAACGCCGCAATTAGCTGAACTTCGTCAAGCTGCCCAGGCCGTTAGAATCGCCAAAAATGATGAAATACACTGAAAAAATCACTAGAATGCATTGGAAACTGACGACAACTTTTATGGGGGCAGTTTTGGGCACTTCCTTGCCCTTTGGTCTTGCTCGTGCAACCATTAGCACCATTTAATTGCTTCCTAATTGGGCCATAGGATGTCAAGTGGTGAAACATAATGCGAATCCCCCTCTAGTCGATAACTATCACTTTCAGTTCTAAATGTTCCCTTGAAGTGCCCATAGTCTCAATCAGATCATTCGCAAGATGCTCATGAGTTCCTCGATACCGAATTAATTGATTCATTTGGATGAAATCCTGAAACGTCGCAGGATCCTGTGGTGGAAGTTGCATAGGATTACACATGTGCTCAAAATCCAAATGGGTGCGAACCGCCTCACCCTTATCCTTCACAATCATGTTGTGCATAATCACACAAGTTGTCATCACCTCCTGCAACTTCTGTGGATTTCTTAAATTTGTATGCCCTTACAACTATAAAACAGGTTTGAAGCACTTCAAATGCCCTTTTCATATCCTTTCTAGCTCCTTCTTGTTTTTAGAAAAAGTGAGATATTTTATGACCCCTTGGCTCATAGATGGTTTTGAAGAAGGTCCCCACGGAGGATAGATTCCATCATAAAGGACAAAATGATTTGGCTTCACACTGTTGATGTCTACTATGCAATTTTCTTCTTGTAGACTCGTGTGATGTCTACTACACAACCTTCTTCTTGTAGACGTTGTTGGGCCTCAAAGTGCAGAGGTTTGTAGGACACTAGCAAATTTCCCTCAAGTGGATGACCTAAGGTTTATTAATCCGTGGGAGGCGTAGGATGAAGATAGTCTCTCTCTCAAACAACCCTGCGACCAAATAACAAAGAGTCTCTTGTGTCCCCAACACATCCAATACAATGGTAAATTGTATAGGTGCACTAGTTCGGCGAAGAAATGGTGATACAAGTGCAATATGGATAGTAGATATAGGTTTTTGTAATATGAAAATATAAAAACAGCAAGGTAGCAAGTAACAAAAGTGAGCGAAAACGGTATTGCAATGCTTGAAAACAAGGCCTAGGGTTCATACTTTTACTAGTGCAACTTCTCTCAACAATGATAACATAATTAGATCATATAACAATCCCTCAATGTGCAACAAAGAGTCACTCCAAAGTCACTAATAGCGAAGAACAAACGAAGAGATTATTGTAGGGTATGAAACCACCTCAAAGTTATTCTTTCTGATCGATCTATTGGGCTATTCCTATAAGAGCATCTCCAGCCGTTGACTCCCCCCAGGGGGCTCGAAAAAGCGTCGCCTGAGGGCAACCCGGCGATAAAATCGGCTTGGGGCCGAACTGTTCCCAGCCGCCGGCCCAGGGTCACCCAAAAGGTTTTTTTTAAAAGACAGTCGGCTATTATTCGGCATAAACTTCGGTGACTTAAACAGTTTTTACATAGCCAATTTAAAATTTACTAAAACACAAAGGTCTAGACTACAGGAAGAACGCGCTCAGCACGGCGAAGTCGCGCCGTCGCCGCCATCGCCGTTGTCCTCGTCGTCCTTCTCCTCCTTGACGCGGTCGCCCCTGCTGTTCCTCTGCCCGGGGTCGCCCTGGCGGACCGGTGGCGGCACGTCGTCGTCGCTGTCGTTGTCGAGAACGACGACCCCTCCCTCGTCGCGGCCACGACACCAAGCGGCGAACTGTTCCAAGGTGCGACACTGGCGCTCTAGCTCTGTCCGTTCCCAGTCTTCGCGCGCCCATTTCAATGCCGCCTCGTCGGAGAGCCCCGGCTCCGTCTTCACGGCGGCGAGGCCTGGCTCCGTCTTCACAGCGGCGAGCCCGGGCTCCGTCTTCACGGCGGCGAGCCCCGGCTCCGTCTTCGGCTTGACGAAGCGGGGAGGAGCCAAGGAGGAGGCACGCCCGCCCTCGTTGATGATGATGCCAGCGCTGCGGGTGCGCCGGCCGAGCGGTGTCTTCATGGGCTAGGCCTTGGCGCTGAACAGCGCCAGCGACCTGAAGGAGGAGGAGCGGGAGGAGGAGGACGAAGAGGACGCCGTCCTCCTCGGCATCCATTGGCCGCCGCTCCGGGCCAGGGCGGCAGGGTACGTCAAGGGCGGGTCGTTGCCGCCCTCGAGGTACCTGAGAACGGCGTGAAGCGAGCGGCCGGGGGCGCCCCACCACAGGCGGCGCCCCTCCCTGCTCTTGGTGCCCCGCACGACCGGCGCCCCGTTGGTGGAGGCCAGCCGCTGCGCCTGCCGGTGCTGGAAGTACGCCACCCACGCCTCGTGGTTGTCGGCGGCGTACTGCGGGAGGGCGCGCTGCTCCTCCATCAGCGACGCCCGCACGCGGTAGACCTCGTCGGCGAAATACTCGGCGCGCGCGTTGACATCGGGCAGCGGGGGAATGGGGACGCCACCGGCGCTGAGCCTCCACCCGCCCGGCCCTGCGCGCTGTTGGAAATATGCCCTAGAGGCAATAATAAATGGTTATTATTATATTTCTTTGTTCATGGTAATTGTCTATTATTCATGCTATAATTGTATTGTCCGGAAATCGTAATACATGTGTGAATACATAGACCACAACCTGTCCCTAGTAAGCCTCTAGTTGACTAGCTCGTTGATCAACAGATAGTCATGGTTTCCTGACTATGGACATTGGATGTCATTGATAACGGGATCACATCATTAGGAGAATGATGTGATGGACAAGACCCAACTTAAGCATAGCATAAAAGATCGTGTAGTTTCGTTTGCTAGAGCTTTTCCAATGTCAAGTATCTTTTCCTTAGACCATGAGATCGTGCAACTCCCGGATACCGTAGGAGTGCTTTGGGTGTGCCAAACGTCACAACGTAACTGGGTGACTATAAAGGTGCATTACGGGTATCTCCGAAAGTGTCTGTTGGGTTGGCACGGATCGAGACTGGGATTTGTCACTCCGTGTGACGGAGAGGTATCTCTGGGCCCACTCGGTAATGCATCATCATAATGAGCTCAATGTGACTAAGGCGTTAGTCACGGGATCATGCATTGCGGTACGAGTAAAGAGACTTGCCGGTAACGAGATTGAACAAGGTATTGGGATACCGACGATCGAATCTCGGGCAAGTAACATACCGATTGACAAAGGGAATTGCATACGGATTGATTGAATCCTCGACACCGTGGTTCATCCGATGATATCATCGTGGAACATGTGGGAGCCAACATGGGTATCCAGATCCCGCTGTTGGTTATTGACCGGAGAGGCGTCTCGGTCATGTCTGCATGTCTCCCGAACCCGTAGGGTCTACACACTTAAGGTCCGGTGACGCTAGGGTTGTAGAGATATATGTATGCGGAAACCCGAAAGTTGTTCGGAGTCCCGGATGAGATCCCGGACGTCACGAGAGGTTCCGGAATGGTCCGGAGGTAAAGATTTATATATGGGAAGTCTTATTTTGGTCGCCGGAAAAGTTTCGCGCTTTATCGGTATTGTACCGGGAGTGCCGAAAGGGGTCCGGGGGTCCACCAAGGGGGTCCACCAGCCCCGGGGGTCCACATGGGCTGTAAGGGGTGCGCCTTGGCCTATATGGGCCAAGGGCACCAGCCCCAAGAGGCCCATGCGCAAGAGATAAGAAAAAAGGGAGAGTCCTAAAGGGGGAAGGCACCTCCGAGGTGCCTTGGGGGGGAAGGACTCCCCCCTGGCCGCACCCTTCCTTGGAGGAAGGGGCAAGGCTGCGCCCCCCTCTCCCTTGGCCCTATATATAGTGGGGGGAAGGGAGGGCAGCAACATCTAAGCCTTGGGCGCCTCCCTCCTCCCCTGCAACACCTCTCTCTCTCGCAGAAGCTTGGCGAAGCCCTGCCGGAGACCCGCTACATCCACCACCACGCCGTCGTGCTGTTGGATCTCCATCAACCTCTCCTCCCCCTTGCTGGATCAAGAAGGAGGAGACGTCGCTGCACCGTACGTGTGTTGAACGCGGAGGTGCCGTCCGTTCGGCACTCGGTCATCGGTGATTTGGATCACGGCGAGTACGACTCCGTCATCCACGTTCATTGGAACGCTTCCGCTCGCGATCTACAAGGGTATGTAGATGCACTCCTTTCCCCTCGTTGCTAGTAGACTCCATAGATGCATCTTGGTGAGCGTAGGAAAATTTTAAATTATGCTACGATTCCCAACAGTGGCATCATGAGCCAGGTCTATGCGTAGTTACTATGCACGAGTAGAACACAAAGTAGTTGTGGGCGTTGAGTTTGCCAATTCTTCTTGCCGCTACTAGTCTTTTCTTGTTTCGGCGGCATTGTAGGATGAAGCGGCCCGGACCGACCTTACACGTACTCTTACGTGAGACAGGTTCCACCGACTGACATGCACTAGATGCATAAGGTGGCTAGCGGGTGTCTGTCTCTCCTACTTTAGTCGGAACGGATTCGATGAAAAGGGTCCTTATGAAGGGTAAATAGAAATTGGCAAATCACGTTGTGGTCATACGTAGGTAAGAAACGTTCTTGCTAGAAACCTACAAACCACGTAAAAACTTGCAACAACAATTAGAGGACGTCTAACTTGTTTTTGCAGCAAGTGCTATGTGATGTGATATGGCCAGAAGATGTGATGAATGATATATGTGATGTATGAGATTGATCATATTCTTGTAATAGGAATCACGACTTGCATGTCGATGAGAATGACAACCGGCAGGAGCCATAGGAGTTGTCTTTATTATTTTGTATGACCTGCGTGTCATTGAATAACGCCATGTAAATTACTTTACTTTGTTGCTAAACGCGTTAGCCATAGAAGTAGAAGTAATCGTTGGCGTGACGACTTCATGAAGACACAATGATGGAGATCATGATGATGGAGATCATGGTGTCATGCCGGTGACAAAGATGATCATGGTGCCCCGAAGATGGAGATCAAAGGAGCATAATGATATTGGCCATATCATGTCACTATTTGATTGCATGTGATGTTTATCATGTTTTTGCATCTTATTTGCTTAGAACGACGGTAGCAAGTAGGATGATCCCTTATAATAATTTCAAGAAAGTGTTCACCCTAACTGTGCACCGTTGCGAAGGTTCGTCGTTTCGAAGCACCACGTGATGATCGGGTGTGATAGATTCTTACGTTCGAATACAACGGGTGTTGACGAGCCTAGCATGTACAGACATGGCCTCGGAACACACGCAATACACTTAGGTTGACTTGACGAGCCTAGCATGTACAGACATGGCCTCGGAACACGGAGGACCGAAAGGTCGAGCATGAGTCGTATAGAAGATACGATCAACATGGAGATGTTCACCGATCTTGACTAGTCCGTCTCACGTGATGATCGGACACGGCCTAGTTGAACTCGGATCATGTTTCACTTAGATGACTAGAGGGATGTCTATCTGAGTGGGAGTTCATAATCAGATGAACTTCATTATCATGAACATAGTCAAATAGGTATTTGCAAATTATGTCATAGCTTGCGCTTTAGTTCTACTGGTTAAGATATGTTCCTAGAGAAAATTTAGTTGAAAGTTGGTAGTAGCAATTATGCGGACTGGGTCCGTAAACTGAGGATTGTCCTCATTGCTGCACAGAAGGCTTATGTCCTTAATGCACCGCTCGGTGTGCTGAACCTCAGCGTCGTCTGTAGATGTTACGAAACATCTGACATACACGTTTTGATGACTACGTGATAGTTCAGGTGCGGTTTAGAATTGTGGCACCAAAGACGTTTTTGAAACGTCGCAGAACATGTGAGATGTTCCGAAGACTGAAATTGGGATTTCAGACTAGTGCCCACGTCAAGAGGTATGAGACCTCTGACAAGTTTCTTAAGCCTGCAAACTAAGGGAGAAAAGCTCAATCGTTGAGCGTGTGCTCAGATTGTCTGAGTGCCACAATCGCTTGAATCGAGTGGGAGTTAATCTCCCAGATGAGATAGTGATAGTTCTCCATAGTCACTGCCACCAAGCTAGTAGAGCTTCGTGATGAACTATAACATATCAAGGATAGTTATGATGATCCTTGAGCTATTCGCGATGTTTGACACCGCGAGAGTAGAAATCAAGAAGGAGCATCAATTGTTGATGGTTAGTAAAACCACTAGTTTAAGAAGGGCAAGGGCAAAAGGGATACTTCATGAAACAGCAAGTCGTTTGCTGCTCTAGTGAAGAATCCCAAGGTTGAACCCAAACCCGAGACTAAGTGCTTCTGTAATGAGAGGAACGGTCACTGAAGCAGTACTACCCTAGATACTTGGTAGATGAGAAGGCAGGCAAGGTCGACAGAAGTATATTGGATATACGTTATATGAATGTGTACTTTACTAGTACTCCTAGCAGCACCAGGTTATTAGATACTGGTTCGGTTGCTAAGTGTTAGTAACTCGAAATAAAAGCTGCGGAATAAATGGAGACTAGCTAAAGGTGAGATGACGATATGTGTTGGAAGTGTTTCCAAGGTTGATGTGATCAAGCATCGCATGCTCCCTCTACCATCGAGATTTGGTGTTTGCGTTGAACATGATTGGATTATGTTTACCGCAAAACGGTTATTCATTTAAGGAGAATAATGGTTACTCTGTTTATTTGAATAAAACCTTCAATGGTCTTGCACCTAAAATGAATCTCGATCGTAGTGATACACATGTTCGTGCCAAAAGATATAAAATAGTAATGATAGTTCCACATACTTGTGGCACTGCCATTTGAGTCATATTGGTATAGAACGCATGAAGAAGCTCCATGTGGATGGATCTTTGGACTCACTCGTTTTTGAAAAGATTGAGACATGCGAACCATGTCTATTGGTATATATGCATGAAGAAACTCCATGCAAATGGATCGTTTGGACTCACTTGATTTTGAATCACTTGAGACATGCAAATCATACCACATGGGCAAGATGACTGAAAGGCCTCGTTTTCAGTAAGATGGAACAAGAGAGCAACTTATTGGAAGTAATACATTTTGATGCATGCAGTCCAATGAGTGCTGAGACATGCAGTGGATATCGTTGTGTTCTTACTTCACAGATGATTTGAGTAGATGCTGAGTGTATTTACTTGATGAAACACAAGTCTGAATTATTGAAAGGTTCAAGTAATTTCAGAGTGAAGTTGAAGATCATCGTGACAAGAGGATAAAATGTCTGTGATATGATCATAGAGATGAGTATCTGAGTACGAGTTTGGCACACAATTGAGACATTGTGGAAAGTGTTTCACAATTAATACCGCCTGGAACACCATAGTGTGATGGTGTGTCCGAACATCATAACTGCACCCTATTGGATATGGTGCATACCATGATGTTTCTTATCAAATTACCACTATCGTTTATGGGTTAGGCATTAGAGACAACCGCATTCACTTTAAAAGGGGCACCACGCAATTCCGTTGAGACGACACCGTTTATAGAAACCTAAGTTGTCGTTTCTTAAAAGTTTGGGGCTGCGATGCTTATGTGAAAAAGTTTCAGGCTGATAAGCTCGAACCCAAAGCGGATAAATGCATCTTCATAGAATACCCAAAAACAGTTGGGTATACCTCCTATTTCAGATCTGGAAGCAAAAGTAATTGCTTCTAGAAACGAGTCCTTTCTCGAGGAAAAGTTTCTCTCGAAAGAATTGAGTGGGAGGATGGTGGAGACTTGATAAGGTTATTGAACCGTCGCTTCAACTAGTGTGTAGCAGGGCACAGGAAGTTGTTCCTGTGGCACCTACACCAATTGAAGTGGAAGCTTATGATGGTGATCATGAAACTTCGGATCAAGTCACTACCAAACCTCGTAGGACGACGAGGATGCGCACTACTTCAGAGTGGTACGTGATCCTGTCTGAGATATAATGTTGTTGGACAACAATGAACCTACGAGCTATGGAGAAGCGATGGTAGACCCATATTCCGACGAATGGCTCGAGGCCATGAAATCCGAGATAGAATCCATGTATCAGAACAAAGCATGGACTTTGGTGAACTTGCCCGATGATCGGCAAGCCATTGAGATAAATGGATCTTTAAGAAGAAGACGGACATGGACGGTAATGTTACCGTCTATGAAGCTCGACTTGTGGCAAAGAGTATTTTCACAAGTTCAAGGAGTTGACTACGATGAGTTTTTCTCATCCGCAGCGATGCTTAGGTCCGTCGGAATCATGTTAGCATTAGCTACATTTATGAAATCTGGCAGATGGATGTCAAAACAAGTTTCCTTACCAGTTTTCGTAAGGAAAGGTTGTATGTGATACAATCAGAAAGGTTTTGTCGATCCTAAGGATGCTAAAAGGTATGCTAGCTCCAGCGATCCTTCCATGGATCAGAGCAAGCATCTCGGAGTCAGAATATACGCTTTGATGGGGTGATCAAAGTTTTTGGGTTTATACAAAGTTTGTTAGAAACTTGTATTTACAATAAAGTGAGTGGGAGCGCTACAACATTTCTGATAAGTATATGTGAATGACATATTGATGATCCGAAATGATGTAAAATTTCTGGAAAGCATAAAGGGTTGTTTGAAAGGAGTTTTTCAAAGGAAGACCTGGATAAAGCTACTTACATATTGGGCATCAAGATCCATAGAGATAGATCAAGACGCCTGATGATACTTTCAAAAGACAGCACACCTTGACATGATTTTGAAAGAGTTCAAAATAGATCAGCAAAGAAGGAGTTCTTGGCTGTGTTACAAGGTGTGAGTATTGAGTGAGACTCAAGACCTGACCACAGCAGAAGATAGAGAAAGGACGAAGGTCGTCCCCTATGCTTTAGACATAGGCTCTATAGTATGCTATGCTGTGTACCGCACATGTAGTGTGCCTTGCCATGAGTTGGTCAAGAGGGTACAATGGTGATCCGGGAAAGGATCTCATGACAGCGGTCGAACTTATCCTTAGTACCTAGTGGATTAAGGAATTTTCTCGATTATGGAGGTGGAAAGGAGTTCGTCGTAAAGGGTTACGTCGATGCGAACTTTGACACTAATCCGGATGACTCTGAGTAGTAAACCGGATTCGTATAGTAGAGCAATTATTTGAAATGGCTCCAAATAGCGCGTGGTAGCATCCACAAGATGACATAGATATTCGTAAAGCACACGGTTCTGAAAGGTTCAGACCCGTTGACTAATAACCTCTCTCACAAGCATAACATGACCAAACCAGAACACATTGAGTGATAATCACATAGTGATGTGAACTAGATTGATGACTCTAGTAAACTCTTTAGATGTTGGTCACATGGTGATGTGACCAGTGAGTGTTAATCACATGGTGATGTGAACTAGATTATTGACTCTAGTGCAAGTGGGAGACTGTTGGAAATATGCCCTAGAGGCAATAATAAATGGTTATTATTATATTTCTTTGTTCATGGTAATTGTCTATTATTCATGCTATAATTGTATTGTCCGGAAATCGTAATACATGTGTGAATACATAGACCACAACCTGTCCCTAGTAAGCCTCTAGTTGACTAGCTCGTTGATCAACAGATAGTCATGGTTTCCTGACTATGGACATTGGATGTCATTGATAACGGGATCACATCATTAGGAGAATGATGTGATGGACAAGACCCAACTTAAGCATAGCATAAAAGATCGTGTAGTTTCGTTTGCTAGAGCTTTTCCAATGTCAAGTATCTTTTCCTTAGACCATGAGATCGTGCAACTCCCGGATACCGTAGGAGTGCTTTGGGTGTGCCAAACGTCACAACGTAACTGGGTGACTATAAAGGTGCATTACGGGTATCTCCGAAAGTGTCTGTTGGGTTGGCACGGATCGAGACTGGGATTTGTCACTCCGTGTGACGGAGAGGTATCTCTGGGCCCACTCGGTAATGCATCATCATAATGAGCTCAATGTGACTAAGGCGTTAGTCACGGGATCATGCATTGCGGTACGAGTAAAGAGACTTGCCGGTAACGAGATTGAACAAGGTATTGGGATACCGACGATCGAATCTCGGGCAAGTAACATACCGATTGACAAAGGGAATTGCATACGGATTGATTGAATCCTCGACACCGTGGTTCATCCGATGATATCATCGTGGAACATGTGGGAGCCAACATGGGTATCCAGATCCCGCTGTTGGTTATTGACCGGAGAGGCGTCTCGGTCATGTCTGCATGTCTCCCGAACCCGTAGGGTCTACACACTTAAGGTCCGGTGACGCTAGGGTTGTAGAGATATATGTATGCGGAAACCCGAAAGTTGTTCGGAGTCCCGGATGAGATCCCGGACGTCACGAGAGGTTCCGGAATGGTCCGGAGGTAAAGATTTATATATGGGAAGTCTTATTTTGGTCGCCGGAAAAGTTTCGCGCTTTATCGGTATTGTACCGGGAGTGCCGAAAGGGGTCCGGGGGTCCACCAAGGGGGTCCACCAGCCCCGGGGGGGCCACATGGGCTGTAAGGGGTGCGCCTTGGCCTATATGGGCCAAGGGCACCAGCCCCAAGAGGCCCATGCGCAAGAGATAAGAAAAAAAGGGAGAGTCCTAAATGGGGAAGGCACCTCCGAGGTGCCTTGGGGGGGAAGGACTTCCCCCTGGCCGCACCCTTCCTTGGAGGAAGGGGCAAGGCTGCGCCCCCCTCTCCCTTGGCCCTATATATAGTGGGGGGAAGGGAGGGCAGCAACATCTAAGCCTTGGGCGCCTCCCTCCTCCCCTGCAACACCTCTCTCTCTCGCAGAAGCTTGGCGAAGCCCTGCCGGAGACCCGCTACATCCACCACCACGCTGTCGTGCTGTTGGATCTCCATCAACCTCTCCCCCCCTTGCTGGATCAATAAGGAGGAGACGTCGCTGCACCATACGTGTGTTGAACGCGGAGGTGCCGTCCGTTCGGCACTCGGTCATCGGTGATTTGGATCACGGCGAGTACGACTCCGTCATCCACGTTCATTGGAACGCTTCCGCTCGCGATCTACAAGGGTATGTAGATGCACTCCTTTCCCCTCGTTGCTAGTAGACTCCATAGATGCATCTTGGTGAGCGTAGGAAAATTTTAAATTATGCTACGATTCCCAACACGCGCATGTCGGGAGGCGCCGGGATGTTGGCCTCGAAGAGCAAGTACGCCTCCTACTCGTGCAGCGAGCGACGGTCGAAGCCGTTGGCCGCCGCCCCATCGCCAGGGAATCGCTCGCACATCGTCGTGGCTGGGCTTGGGGAGAGTGGGGAGGAACGTCGGCTGCGGCTGCGCACGAGGAGAGAGAGGCAGAGCACGGCGGGGTGTGGCCAGAGGCGAGGGAGAGGTGTTGCTTTTATAGCGGCTGGGCGCCATGTGTACGCGTGGCGGGAGGGAGGGCGTCGCCGCGCCGCCCGTGAGGAATCATTGGAAGGCTGACGGGTGATGTCTACTACACAACCTTCTTCTTGTAGACGTTGTTGGGCCTCCAAGTGCAGAGGTTTGTAGGACAGTAGCAAATTTCCCTCAAGTGGATGACCTAAGGTTTATCAATCCGTGGGAGGCGTAGGTTGAAGATAGTCTCTCTCAAACAACCCTGCAACCAAATAACAAAGAGTCTCTTGTGTCCCCAACACACCCAATACAATGGTAAATTGTATAGGTGCACTAGTTCGGCGAAGAGACGGTGATACAAGTGCAATATGGATGATATATATATAGGTGTTTGTAATATGAAAAATATAAAAACAGCAAGGTAACAAGTAATAAAAGTGAGCGTAAACGGTATTGCAATGCTAGGAAACAAGGCCTAGAGTTCATACTTTCACTAGTGCAAGTTCTCTCAACAATAATAACATAATTGGATCATATAACAATCCCTCAACATGCAACAAAGAGTCACTGCAAAGTCACTAATAGCGGAGAACAAACGAAGAGATTATTGTAGGGTACGAAACCACCTCAAAGTTATCCTTTCTGATCTATCTATTCAAGAGTCCGTAGTAAAATAACATGAAGCTATTCTTTTCGTTCGATCTATCATAGAGTTTGTACTAGAATAACACCTTAAGACACAAATCAACCAAAACCCTAATGTCACCTAGATACTCAAATGTCACCTCAAGTATCCGTGGGTATGATTATACGATATGCATCACACAATCTCATATTCATCTATTCAACCAACACAAAGAACTTCAAAGAGTGCCCCAAAGTTTCTACCGGAGAGTCAAGACGAAAACGTGTGCCAACCCCTATGCATAGGTTCATGGGCGGAACCCGCAAGTTGATCACCAAAACATACATCAAGTGAATCAATAGGATACCCCATTTTCACCACGGGTATCCCATGCAAGACATACATCAAGTGTTCTCAAATCCTTAAAGACTCAATCCGATAAGATAACTTCAAAGGGAAAACTCAATCCATTACAAGAGAGTAGAGGGGGAGAAACATCATAAGATCCAACTAGAATAGCAAAGCTCGCGATACATCAAGATCGTATCACCTCAAGAACACGAGAGAGAGAGAGAGATCAAACACATAGCTACTGGTACATACCCTCAGCCCCGAGGGTGAACTACTCCCTCCTCGTCATGGAGAGCGCCGGGATGATGAAGATGGCCACCGGTGAGGGATCCCCCCTCCGGCAGGGTGCCGGAACAGGGTCCCGATTAGTTTTTGGTTGCTAAAGAGGCTTGCGGCGGCGGAACTCCCGATCTATTCTATTCCCCGATGGTTTTAGGGTATATGGGAATATATAGGCGAAAGAAGTCGGTAAGGGGAGCTACGAGGGGCCAACGAGGGTGGAGGGCGCGCCCAGGGGGTGGGCGCGCCCCCTGCCCCGTGCTCTCCTCGTTGATCCCCTGACGTGCACTCCAAGTCTCATGTATTGCTTTCCTTCCAAAAATAACTTTTCCGAAGGTTTCATTCCGTTTGGACTCCTTTTGATATTCCTTTTCTGCGAAACACTGAAACAAGGAAAAAACAGAAACTGGCACTGGGCTCTGGGTCAATAGGTTAGTCCCAAAAGTAATATAAAAGTGCATAGTAAAGCCCATAAACATCCAAAACAGATAATATAATAGCATGGAACAATAAAAAATTATAGATACGTTGGAGACGTATCAACGGGCGGCACCCTTGGCATTGATTCCCCGCGGGAAACCGAGGCGTTGTGAGGACGACGAGGCGAGTGTCGCTGGCTCGGCGGGCCCGCAGTTAGTTCGCGTCAGAATCGCTTGCGCGCCCCCCAGCGCGCCGAGTTCAGACTGGGTCTGCCGGCGCCAATTTTGGCCCAAACCGGCGAAAACGGGCTCCCGGGGGCGCGACTGGGCCAATTTTTGGGCGCCGGCGCGAAAAAATTGCCTGGGGGCGTGTTGGGGGCGCGGCTGGAGATGCTCTAAGTGTCACAAACAACCCTAGAGTTCGTACTAAAATAACACCTTAAGACACACATCAACCAAAACCCTAATGTCACCTAGATACTCCAATGTCACCACAAGTATCCGCGGGTTTGATTATACAATATGCATCACACAATCTCAGATTCATCTATTCAAACCAACACAAAGAACTTCAAAGAGTGCCCCAAAGTTTCTACCGGAGAGTCAAGACGAAAACATGTGCCAACCCCTATGCATAAGTTCACAAGGTCACAGAACCCGCAAGTTGATCACCAAAACATACATCAAGTGGATCACGTGAATATCACATTGTCACCACAGATAAGCACATGCAAGACATACATCAAGTGTTCTCAAATCCTTAAAGACTCAATCCGATAAGATAACTTCAAAGAGAAAACTCAATCCATTACAAGAAGGTAGAGGGGGAGAAACATCATAAGATCCAACTATAATAGCAAAGCTCGCGGTACATCAAGATCGTGCCAAATCAAGAACACGAGAGAGAGAGATCAAACACATAGCTACTGGTACATACCCTTAGCCCCGAGGGTGAACTACTCCCTCCTCGTCATGGACAGCGTCGGGATGATGAAGATGGCTGCCGGTGATGATTCCCCCCTCCGGCAGGGTACCGGAATAGGGTCCCGATTGGTTTTTGGTGGCTATAGAGGCTTGCGGCAGCGGAACTCCCAATCTAGGTTCTGTTCTGGGTTTTTTAGGATTTATAAGAGGTGTTGGCGTCGGGAACAAGTCAGGGGGGGTCCCACGAGGCGATGACAAGGACGGGGGGGGGGGCCTAGGGGTGCGCCCTCCACCCTTGTGGTGGCCCCGGGACTCCTCTCCGATATCTGTTCGTTCCAGTATTTTTCATATTTTCCAAAAATAATCACCGTAAATTTTCAGGTCAACTTGACTCCGTTTGATATTCCTTTTCTGCGAAACTCAAAAACAATGAAAAAAACATAAACTGGCACTGGGCCCTAGGTTAATAGGTTAGTCCCAAAATAATATAAAGTAGCATATAAATACCTATAAAACATCCAAGATTGATAAAATAATAGCATGGAACAATCAGAAATTATATATACATTGGAGACGTATCAAGCATCACCAAGCTTAATTCCCGCTCGTCCTCGAGTAGGTAAATGATAAAAACAGAATTTTTGATGTGAAATGCTACCTAACATATTTATCCATGTAATTTTCTTTATTGTGGCATGAATGTTCAGATCCATAAGATTCAAAACAAAAGGTTAATATTGACATAAAAACGATAATACTTCAAGCATACTAATAAAGCAATCATGTCTTCTCAAAATAACATGGCCAAAGAAAGTTATCCCTAAAAAATCATATAGCCTGGCTATGCTCCATCTTCATCACACAAAATAATCGAATCATGCACAACCCCGATGACAAGCCAAGCAATTGTTTCATACTTTTGATGTTCTCAAACCTTTTCAACTTTCACGCAATACATGAGCCTGAACCATGGACATAACACTATAGGTGAAATAGAATATGGTGGTTGTGGAGAAGACAAAAAGAAGGAGATAGTCTCACATCAACTAGGCGTATCAACGGGCTATGGAGATGCCCTTCAATAGATATCAATGTGATTGAGTAGGGATTGCCATGCAACGGATGCACTAGAGCTATAAGTTTATGAAAGCTCAAAAAGAAACTAAGTGGGTGTGCATCTTGAAGGAAATATGCCCTAGAGGCAATAATAAAGTTATTATTTATTTCCTTATATCATGATAAATGTTTATTATTCATGCTAGAATTGTATTAACCGGAAACATAATACATGTGTGAATACATAGACAAACAGAGTGTCACTAGTATGCCTCTACTTGACTAGCTCGTTGATCAAAGATGGTTATGTTTCCTAGCCATAGACATGAGTTGTCATTTGATTAACGGGATCACATCATTAGGAGAATGATGTGATTGACTTGACCCATTCCGTTAGCTTAGCACTCGATCATTTAGTATGTTGCTATTGCTTTCTTCATGACTTATACATGTTCCTATGACTATGAGATTATGCAACTCCTGTTTACCGGAGGAACACTTTGTGTGCTACCAAACGTCACAACGTAACTGGGTGATTATAAAGGTGCTCTACAGGTGTCTCCGAAGGTACTTGTTGGGTTGGCGTATTTTGAGATTAGGATTTGTCACTACGATTGTCGGAGAGGTATCTCTGGGCCCTCTCGGTAATGCACATCACTTAAGCCTTGCAAGCATTGCAACTAATGAGTTTGTTGCGGGATGATGTATTACGGAACGAGTAAAGAGACTTGCCGGTAACGATATTGAACTAGGTATTGAGATACCGACGATCGAATCTCGGGCAAGTAACATACCGATGACAAAGGGAACAACGTATGTTGTTATGCGGTCTGACCGATAAAAATCTTCGTAGAATATGTGGGAGCCAATATGAGCATCCAGGTTCCGCTATTGGTTATTGACCGGAGACGTGTCTCGGTCATGTCTACATAGTTCTCGAACCCGTAGGGTCCGCACACTTAAAGTTTCGATGACAGTTATATTATGAGTTTATATGTTTTGATGTACCGAAGGTTGTTCGGAGTCCCGAATGTGATCACGGACATGACGAGGAGTCTCGAAATGGTCGAGACATGAAGATTGATATATTGGAAGCCTAAGTTTGGGTATCGGAAGTGTTCCGGGTGAAATCAGAATTTTACCTGAGTACCGGGAGGTTACCGGAACCCCCCGGGAGCTTAATGGGCCATAGTGGGCCTTAGTGGAAGAGAGGAGAGGCGGCCAGGGCAGGGCCGCGTGCCCCTCCCCCCTAGTCCGAATAGGACAAGGAGAGGGGGGCGGCTCCCCCCTTTCCTTCCTCTCTCCATCCTCTTTCCCCCTCCACTCCTAGTCCAACAAGGAAAAGGGAGGGAGTCCTACTCCCGGTGGGAGTAGGACTCCTCCTGGCGCGCCCCTCCTGGCCGGCCGCACCTCTCCCCCTTGCTCCTTTATATACGGGGGCAGGGGGCACCCTAGAGAGAACAATTGATCGTTTGATCTTTTAGCCGTGTGCGGTGCCCCCCTCCACCATAGTCCACCTCGATAATACTGTAGCGGTGCTTAGGCGAAGCCCTGCGTCGGTAGAACATCATCATCGTCACCACGCCGTCGTGCTGACGAAACTCTCCCTCAACACTCGGCTGGATCGGAGTTCGAGGGACGTCATCGGGCTGAACGTGTGCTGAACTCGGAGGTGCCGTGCGTTCGGTACTTGATCGGTCGGATCGTGAAGACGTCCGACTACATCAACCGCGTTGTGCTAACACTTCCGCTTTCGGTCTACGAGGGTACGTAGACAACACTGTCCCCTCTCGTTGCTATGCATCACCATGATCTTGCGTGTGCGTAGGAATTTTTTTTTAAATTACTACGTTCCCTAACACATCTAACTTGCTTGCTCATGAAGACCTAGGGCAATTTGAGGAAGCCCATCGTTGGAATATACAGGCCAAGTTCTATAATGAAAAATTTCCACTAGTGAATGAAAGTGACAACATAGGAGACTCTCTATCATGATCATGGTGCTACTTTGAAGCACAAGTGTGGTAAAAGGATAGTAGCATTGCCCCTTCTCTCTTCTCTCTCATTTTATTTATTTATTTGGGCCTTCTCTCATTTTTTTGGCCTCTTTTTCGTCCGGAGTCTCATCCCGACTTGTGGGGGAATCATAGTCTCCATCATCCTTTCCTCACATGGGACAATGCTCTAATAATGAAGATCATCACACTTTTATTTACTTACAACTCAAGAATTACAACTCGATACTTAGAACAAAATATGACTCTATATGAATGCCTCCGGCGGTGTACCGGGATGTGCAATGAATCAAGAGTGACATGTATGAAAGAATTATGAAAGGTGGCTTTGCCACAAATACGATGTCAACTACATGATCATGCAAAGCAATATGACAATGATGAAGCGTGTCATAACAAACGGAACGGTGGAAAGTTGCATGGCAATATATCTCGGGATGGCTATGAATGCAATAATAGGTAGGTATGGTGGGTTTATGGTACCGGCGAAAGTTGTGCGGTACTAGAGAGGCTAGCAATGGTGGAAGGGTGAGAGTGCGTATAATCCATGGACTCAATATTAGTCATAAAGAACTCACATACTTATTGCAAAAATCTATTAGCTATCGAAACAAAGTACTACGCGCATGCTCTGATGTCTACTACGCAACCTTCTTCTTGTAGATGTTGTTGGGCCTCCAAGTGCAGAGGTTTGTAGGACAGTAGCAAATTTCCCTCAAGTGGATGACCTAAGGTTTATCAATCCGTGGGAGGTGTAGGATGAAGATGGTCTCTCTCAAACAACCCTGCAACCAAATAACAAAGAGTCTCTTGTGTCCCCAACACACCCAATACAATGGTAAATTGTATAGGTGCACTAGTTCGGCGAACAGATGGTGATACAAGTGCAATATGGATGGTAGATATGAGTATTTGTAATCTGAAAAATATAAAAACAGCAAGGTAACTAATGATAAAAGTGAGCACAAACGGTATTGCAATGCAGAGAACAAACGAAGAGATTATTGTAGGGTACGAAACCACCTCAAAGTTATTATTTCGAATCGATCTATTCAAGAGTTCGTACTAGAATAACACCTTAAGAAACATATCAACCAAAACCCTAATGTCACCTAGATACTCCAATGTCACCTCAAGTATCCATGGGTATGATTATATGATATGCATCACACAATCTCAGATTCATCTATTCAAACCAACACAAAGTACTTCAAAGAGTGCCCCAAAGTTTCTACCGGAGAGTCAAGACGAAAACGTGTGCCAACCCCTATGCATAAGTTCACAAATGAAACCCGCAAGTTGATCACCAAAACATACATCAAGTGGATCACGTGAATATCCCATTGTCACCACAGATAAGCACATGCAAGACATACATCAAGTGGATCACGTGAATATCCCATTGTCACCACAGATAAGCACATGCAAGACATACATCAAGTGTTCTCAAATCCTTAAAGACTCAATCCGATAAGATAACTTCAAAGGGAAAACTCAATTCATTACAAGAGAGTAGAGGGGGAGAAACATCATAAGATCCAACTATAATAGTAAAGCTCGCAGTACATCAAGATCGTACCATCTCATGAACACGAGAGAGAGAGATATCAAACACATAGCTACTGGTACATACCCTCAGCCCCGAGGGTGAACTACTCCCTCCTCGTCATGGAGAGCGCCGGGATGATGAAGATGGCCACCGGTGATGGATCCCCCCTTTGGCAGGGTGCCAGAACAGGGTCCCGATTGGTTTTTGGTGGCTACAGTGGCTTGCGGCGGCGGAACTCCTGATCTAGGTTTCTTTCTGGAAGTTTGGGTATATATGAGAGGTATTGGCGTCGGGAACAAGTCAGGGGGGGTCTCCGGGCTGTCCATAAGGCAGGGGGCGCGCCCCCCACCCTCGTGGGCAGCCCGGGACTCTTCTGGTCCATCTCCGATGCTCTGTGGGCTTCTTCTGGTCCAAAAATAATCTCCGTCAAGTTTCAGGTCAATTGGACTCCGTTTGGTTTTCCTTTTCTGCTATACTCAAAAACAAGGAAAAAACAGAAAACTGACACTGGGCTCTAGGTTAATAGGTTAGTCCCAAAAATCATACAAAATAGCATATAAATGCATATAAAACATCTTAGATGGATAACATAATAGCATGGAACAATAAAAAATTATAGATACGTTGGAGACGTATCAAGCATCCCCAAGCTTAATTCCTGCTCGTCCTCGAGTAGGTAAATGATAAAAACGGAATTTTTGATGTGGAATGCTACCTAACGTATTTATCGATGTAATTTTCTTTATTGTGGCATGAATATTCAGATCCATAAGATTCAAGACAAAAGTTTAATATTGCCATAAAACAATAATACTTCAAGCATACTAACCAAGCAATTATGTCTTCTCAAAATAACATAGGCAAAGAAACCTCATCCCTACAAAATCATATAGTTTGGCCATGCTTCATCTTCGTCACACAAAATACTCAAATCATGCTCAACCCCGGTTTCAGCCAAGCAATTGTTTCATACTTTAGTATTCTCAAACTCTTTCAACTTTCATGCAATACATGAGCGTGAGCCATGGACTTAGCACTATAGGTGGAATAGAATATGATGATGGGGGTTGTGTGGAGAAGACAAAAAAGGAGAAAGTCTCACATTAACTAGGCGTATCAACGGGCTATGGAGATGCCCATTAATAGATATCAATGTGAGTGAGTAGGGATTGCCATGCAACGGATGCACTAGAGCTATAAGTGTATGAAAGCTCAAAAGGAAACTGAGTGGGTGTGCATCCAACTTGCTTGCTCACGAAGACCTAGGGCATTTTGAGGAAGCCCATCATTGGAATATACAAGCCAAGTTCTATAATGTAAAATTCCCACTAGTATATGAAAGTGACAACATAGGAGACTCTCTATCATGAAGATCATGGTGCTACTTTGAAGCACAAGTGTGGTAAAAGGATAGTAGCATTGCCCCCTCTCTCTTTTTCTCTCAATTTTTTGTTTTTTGTGGGCTTCTTTGGCCTCTCTTTTTATTTGGGATTTTTTGGCCTCTTTTATTTTTCATAAAGTCCGGAGACTCATCCCAACTTGTGAGGGAATCATAGCGTCCATCATCCCAACTTGTGAGATCATCACACTTTTATTTACTTACAACTCAAGAATTACAACTCGATACTTAGAACAAAATATGACTCTATATGAATGCCTCCGGCGGTGTACCAAGATATGCAATGAATCAAGAGTGACATGTATGAAAGAGTTATGAATGGTGGCTTTGCCACAAATACGATGTCAAGTACATGATCATGCAAAGCAATATGACAATGATGGAGCATGTCATAATAAATGGAACGGTGGAAAGTTGCATGGCAATATATCTCGGAATGGCTATGTAAATGCCATGATAGGTAGGTATGGTGGCTGTTTTGAGGAAGGTATATGGTGGGTTTATGGTACCGGCGAAAGTTGCGCGATACTAGAGAGGCTAGCAATGGTGGAAGGGTGAGAGTGCGTATAATCCATGGACTCAACATTAGTCATAAAGAACTCACATACTTATTGCAAAAATCTACAAGTCATCAAACAAAGTACTACACACATGCTCCTAGGGGAAGGGTTGGTAGGAGTTAACCATCGCGCGATCCCCACCTCCACACATAAGGAAGACAATCAATAAATAAATCATGCTCCGACTTCATCACATAACGGTTCACCATACGTGCATGCTACGGGAATCACAACCTTTAACACAAGTATCTCTCAAATTCACAACTACTCCACTAGCATGACTCTAATATCACCATCTTCATATCTCAAAACAATCATCAAGTATCAAACTTCTCATAGTATTCAATGCACTTTATATGAAAGTTTTTATTATATCCCTCTTGGATGCCCATCATATTAGGACTAAATTCAGAACCAAAGCAAATTACCATGCTGTTTAAGACTCTCAAAATAATATAAGTGAAGCATGAGAGTTCATCTATTTCTTCAAAATGAAACCACCGCCGTGCTCTAAAAGGATATAAGTGAAGTACTAGAGCAAATGACAAACTACTCCGAAAAATATAAGTGAAGATCAATAAGTAGTTGAATAATTATGTAACTATGTGAAGACTCTCTAACATTTAAGAATTTCAGATCTTGGTATGTTATTCAAACAGCAAGCAAACCAAAATAAAATAAAATGACGCTTCAAGCAAAACACATATCATGTGGTGAATAAAAATGTAGCTCCAAGTAAAGTTACCGATGAATGAAGACGAAAGAGGGGATGCCATCCGGGGCATTCCCAAGCTTAGGCTCTTGGTTGTCCTTTAATATTACCTTGGGGTTCCTTGGGCATCCCCAAGCTTAGGCTCTTGCCACTCCTTATTTCATAGTCCATCGAATCTTTACCCAAAACTTGAAAACTTCACAACACAAAACTCAACAGAAAACTCATAAGCTCCGTTAGTATAAGAAAATAAAACCACTTTTGGTACTGTTGTGAACTCATTCTAAATTCATATTAATTTAATATCTACTGTATTCCAACTTCTCTATGGTTCATACCCTCCGATACTACTCATAGATTCACCAAAATAAGTAAACAACACAATGAAAACAGAATCTGTCAAAAACAGAACAGTCTGTAGTAATCCGTATCAAACATATACTTCTGGAACTCCTAAAATTCTACCAAATTAGGAAAACCTGAGCAATTTGCGTACCAATCCATAGCAAAAAGAATCAGATAAAAATCACATTTATGTGAATTATCAAAACTAATTTACTGGACGCAAAAGTTTCTGATTTTCAGCAGGATCAACACAACTATCACCGTAAGCTATCCTAAAGGTCTTACTTGGCACTTTATTGAAACAAAACCTATAAAACATGATTACTACAGTAGCATAATCATGTGAACACACAAAAATAGTAAGGGTAAATATTGGGTTATCTCCCAACAAGCGCTTTTCTTTAATGCCTTTTTAGCTGGGCATGATGATGTCAATGATGCTCACATAAAAGAGAAGAAGTGAAACATAAAGAGAGCATCATGAAGCATATGACTAGGACATTTAAGTCTAACCCACTTCCTATGCATAGGGATTTTTTGAGCAAACAACTTATGGGAACAATAATCAACTAGCATAGGAAGGCAAAACAAGCATAACTTCAAACCTTTAAGCACATAGAGAGGAAACTTGATATTATTGCAATTCCTACAAGCATATGTTCCCCCCTCATAATAATTTTCAGTAGCATCATGAATGAATTCAACCATATAACCATAACATAAAGCATTATTTTCATGATGCATAAGCATAGAAATTTTATTACTCTCCACATAAGCAAATTTATTCTCCTTCATAATAGTAGTGGGAGTAAACTCAACAAAATAACTATCATGTGAGGCATAATCCAATCGAAAATTAAAATCAAGATGGCAAGTTTCATGGTTATCATTATTCATTATAGCATACATGTCATCACAACAATCATCATAGATAGCAACTTTGTTCTCATAATCAATTGGAACCTCTTCCAAAATAGTGGATTCATCACTAAATAAAGTCACGACCTCTCAAAATCCACTTTCATAATTATCACAATAAGATTCAGCACCCTCCAAAATAGTGGGATCATTACTTTCTAAAGTGGACACTCTTCCAAACGCACTTTCATCAATATAATCATCATAAATAATAGGCATGCTTTCATCATAATAAATATTCTCATCAAAGCTTGGGGGACTAAAAATATCATATTCATCAAACATAGCATCCCATAGCTTGTAGCTTTGCATATCATTAGCATCATGAATATTCAAAGAATTCATACTAACAACATTGCAATCATGCTTATCATTCAAAGACTTAGTGCCAAACATTTATAGACTTCTTCTTCTAACACTTGAGCACAATTTTCCTTTCCATCATTTTCACGAAAGACATGATAAAGATGAATTATATGTGGCAACCTCATTTCCATTTTTTGTAGTTTTCTTTTATAAACTAAACTAGTGATAAACAAGAAACTAAAAGATTCGATTGCAAGATCTAAAGATATACCTTCCAGCACTCACCTCCAAGGCAACGGCGCCAGAAAAGAGCTTCGTTGACGGGATGTGAGTGTCGCTTACCTAGCCTCCCCGGCAACGGCGTCAGAAAAGAGCTTGATGTCTACTATGCAACCTTCTTCTTGTAGACTCGTGTTGGGCCTCCAAGCGCAGAGTTTTGTAGGACAGTAGCAAATTTTCCTCAAGTGGATGACCTAAAGTTTATCAATCCGTGGGAGGCGTAGGATGAAGATGGTCTCTCTCAATCAACCCTGCAACCAAATAACAAAGAGTCTTTTGTGTCCCCAACACACCCAATACAATGGTAAATTGTATAGGTGCACCAGTTCGGCGACATGATGGTGATACAAGTGCAATATGGATAGTAGATATATGTTTTTGTAATATGAAAATATAAAAATAACAAGGTTGCAAGTAACAAAAGAGCGAAAACGGTATTGCAATGCTTGAAAACAAGGCCTAGGGTTCATACTTTCACTAGTGCAAGTTCAACAATGATAACATAATTAGATCATATAACAATCCCTCAATGTGCAACAAAGAGTCACTCGAAAGTCACTAATAGCGGAGAACAAACGAAGAGATTATTGTAGGATACGAAACCACCTCAAAGTTATTCTTTTTGATCGATCTATTGGGATATTCCTATAAGTGTCACAAACAGCCCTAGAGTTCGTACTAAAGTAACACCTTCAGACACCATCAATCAAAACCCTAATGTCACCTAGATACTCCAATGTCACCACAAGTATCCGCGGGTTTGATTATACGGTATGCATCACACAATCTCAGATTCATCTATTCAAACCAACACAAAGAACTTCAAAGAGTGTCCCAAAGTTTCTACCGGAGAGTCAAGACGAAAACGTGTGCCAACCCCTATGGATAAGTTCACAAGGTCACAAAACCCGCAAGTTGATCACCAAAACATACAACTAGTGGATCACGTGAATATCCCATTGTCAACACAGATAAGCACATGCAAGACATACATCAAGTGTTCTCAAATCCATAAAGACTCAATCCGATCAGATAACTTCAAAGGGAAAACTCAATCCATTACAAGAAGGTAGAGGGGGAGAAACATCGTAAGATCCAACTATAATAGCAAAGCTCACGGTACATCAAGATCGTGCCAAATCAAGAACACGAGAGAGAGAGAGAGAGAGAGAGATCAAACACATAGCTACTGGTACATACCCTCAGCCCCGAGGGTGAACTACTCCCTCCTCGTCATGGAGAGCGCCGGGATGATGAATATGGCCACCGGTGATGATTCCCCGCTTCGGCAGGGTGCCAGAATAGGGTCCCGATTTGTTTTTGGTGGCTACAGAGGCTTGCAGCGGCGGAACTCCCGGTCTAGGTTCTGTTCTGGAGGTTTGGGGATATATAAGAGGTGTTGGCGTCGGGAACAAGTTACGGGGGCCCATGAGGCGACGACAAGGATGGGGGGTGCGCCCTCCACCCTTGTGGTGGCCCCGGGACTCCTCTCCGATATCTTTTCGTTCCAGTATTTTTTATATTTTCCAAAAATAATCTCCGTAAATTTCCAGGTCAATTGGACTCCGTTTGATATTCCTTTTCTGTGAAACTCAAAAACAGGGGAAAAAACAGAAATTGGCACTGGGCCCTAGGTTAATAGGTTAGTCCCAAAAATAATATAAAATAGCATATAAATACATATAAAACATCCAAGATTGATAATGTAATAGCATGGAACAATCAAAAATTATAGATACGTTCTGTCTTCCTTTTCCGATCCATTCTACCTAGTTGTTATTTGTCTTCGTGTTTACTCAGTACTACATCATTTCATTCTCATATTCGTCCTCATCTGATGAGGATGAATACATGAGGTTCCCGTAGAAGTACTCAGTGTCCGGAGCCATCCTGTCTGCTTCAAAGTAAGGACAAAAGAAGTCAATTTTTTTCGCTATGACATTTGGCCGAACACTTGTTGGGCATGGTGTCAACATCTGGAGTGGCAGAAGGTACCTGGGAGACTATCGGGTCAGGGGTGGTTCCACAACATTGCTGGTCTAACGGTGGAGGTCCGGCAAGGCCTCGGCGGGCGGTGCACCAACGACGTTGGACCTAGGAGGTAGCGGATGTAGGGAACGAATGAGGGATAGAGTGATGAAAACAAAGGGGCTGGGTGGGGTTATTGAAAACAAAATGATTTTTCAGACTATGAATAGTAGCAATATGGCAATACGTTACTATTTATATCCAAGCTTTGAATTTGGCAATGTTCACAGTTTGGCTTATCTGCATCTTTCTACTACGAACGTACTCCTTCTAAGACAAGAATTTTGGGACGGAGGGAGTAGTATGTAGTATTGTAAAACATAGGTTTTGGGGGAACTGGCTCAACCCTCAAAGGGGTGGCCTATCACATATATATAATGATGACATACAAGTCCAATACCAATAAGGCATGGTTTACACAGTAGGGCTACAATACGAAGTCTAACACCCTCCCTCAATCTCAACTCACTCCTGAAATATCTAGGAGGTTGAGATTGCGCCTACAGACCTCAAACATGGGAGAAGGTAGAGGCTTGGTGAAGATGTCGGCAAGTTGATCTTTTGAAGAGATAAACCTGACTTGTAGTAGCTTCTGTGTGATGACCCACAAGTATAGGGGATCGCAACAGTTTTCGAGGGTAGAGTATTCAACCCAAATTTATTGATTCGACACAAGGGGAGCCAAAGAATATTCTCAAGTATTAGCAGTTGAGTTGTCAATTCAACCACACCTAGATAACTTAGTATCTGCAGCAAAGTATTTAGTAGCAAAGTAATATGGAAGTAACAGTAACAGTAGCAAAGTAATATTTTTGGGTTTTGTAATGATTGTAACAGTAGCAACGGTAAAGTATATAAGGGGAGAACAATATGTGAAAAGCTCGTAGGCATTGGATCGGTGATGGAGAATTATGCCGGATGCGGTTCATCATGTAACAGTCAAAACATAGGGTGACATAGAACTAGCTCCAATTCATCAATGTAATGTAGGCATGTATTCCGAATATAGTCATACGTGCTTATGGAAAAGAACTTGCATGACATCTTTTGTCCTACCCTCCCGTGGCAGCGGGGTCCTAATGGAAACTAAGGGATATTAAGGCCTCCTTTTAATAGAGTACCGGACCAAAGCATTAACACATAGTGAATACATGAACTCCTCAAACTACGGTCATCACCAGGAGTGGTCCCGATTATTGTCACTTCGGAGTTGCCGGATCATAACACATAGTAGGTGACTATAGAATTGCAAGATAGGATCAAGAACTCACATATATTCATGAAAACATAATAGGTTCAGATCTGAAATCATGGCACTCGGGCCCTAGTGACAAGCATTAAGCATAGCAAAGTCATAGCAACATCAATCTCAGAACATAGTGGATACTAGGGATCAAACCCTAACAAAACTAACTCGATTACATGATAAATCTCATCCAACCCATCACCGTCCAGCAAGCCTACGATGGAATTACTCACGCACGGCGGTGAGCATCATGAAATTGGTGATGGAGGATGGTTGATGATGATGACGGCGACGGATTCCCCTCTCCGGAGCCCCGAACGGACTCCAGATCAGCCCTCCCGAGAGGTTTTAGGGCTTGGCGGCGGCTCCGTATCGTAAAACGCGATAAATCCTTCTCTCTGATTTTTTTCTCCCCGAACACGAATATATGGAGTTGGAGTTGAGGTCGATGGAGCGTCAGGGGGGCCACGAGGCAGGGGCGCGCCCAGGGGGGCAGGCGCGCCCCCCACCCTCGTGGACAGGTGGAGGCCCCCTGACATGGATTCTTCTTCCAGTATTTTTAATATTTTCCAAAAATACATTCCGTGGAGTTTCAGGTCATTCCGAGAACTTTTGTTTCTGCACATAAATAACACCATGGCAATTCTACTGAAAACAGTGTCAGTCCGGGTTATTTCCATTCAAATCATGCAAGTTAGAGTCCAAAACAAGGGCAAAAGTGTTTGGAAAAGTAGATACGACGGAGACGTATCAACTCCCCCAAGCTTAAACCTTTGCTTGTCCTCAAGCAATTCAGTTGATAAACTGAAAGTGATAAAGACAAACTTTTACAAACTCTGTTTGCTCTTGTTGTTGTAAATATGTAAAGCCAGCATTCAAGTTTTCAGCAAAGATTGTGACTAACCACATTCACAATAACTCTTAGGTCTCATGTTTACTCATGTCAATGGCATAATCAACTAGCGAGCAATAATAATAAATCTCGGATGGCAACACTTTCTCAAAACAATCATAATATGATATAACAAGATGGTATCTCGCTAGCCCTTTCTGAGACCGCAAGACATAAATGCAGAGCACCTTTAAAGATCAAGGACTGACTAAACATTGTAATTCATGGTAAAAGAGATCCAGTCATAGTCATACCCAATATAAATTAATAGTAATGGATGCAAATGACAACAGTGCTCTCCAGTTGGTGCTTTTTAATAAGAGGGTGATGACTCAACATAAAAGTAAATAGATAGGCCCTTCGCAGAGGGAAGCAAGGATTTGTAGAGGTGCCAGAGCTCGGTTTTGAAATAGAGATAAATAATATTTTGAGCGGCATACTTTCATTGTCAACATAACAACCAAGAGATGGCGATATCTTCCATGCTACACACATTATAGGCGGTTCCCAAACAGAATGGTAAAGTTTATACTCCCCCTCCACCAACAAGCCTCAATCCATGGCTTGCTCGAAACAACGAGTGCCTCCAACTAGCAACAGTCCCAGGGGGAGTTTTGTTTGCAATTATTTTGATTTAGTTTGCATAAAGCATGGGACCGGGCATCCCGATGACCAACCATTTTATCGTGAGTGAGGAGCGGAGTCCACTCCTCTTGAGAATAACCCGCCTAGCACGGAAGATACGGACAACCCTAGTTGATACATGAGCTATTCGAGCATACAAAACAGAATTTCATTTGAAGGTTTAGAGTTTGGCACATACAAATTTACTTGGAACGGCAGGTAGATACCGCATATAGGAAGGTATAGTGGACTCATATGGAATAACTTTGGGGTTTAAGGGATTGGATGCACAAGCAGTATTCCCGCTTAGTACAAGTGAAGGCTAGCAAAAGACTGGGAAGCGACCAACTAGAGAGCGACAACAGTCGTGAACATGCATTAAAATTAATAAACATTGAGTGCAAGCATGAGTAGGATATAATCCACCATGAACATAAATATCGTGAAGGCTATGTTGATTTGTTTCAACTACATGCGTGAACATGTGCCAAGTCAAGTCACTTAAATCATTCAAAGGAGGATACCACCCCACTATACCACATCACAACCATTTTAATAGCATGTTGGCACGCAAGGTAAACCAACTCATAGCTAATCAAGCATGGCACAAGCAACTCTAATCTCTAATTGTCATTGCAAACATGTTTATTCATAATAGGCTGAATCAGGAACGATGAACTAATCATATTTACAAAAACAAGAGAGTCGAGTTCATACCAGCTTTTCTCATCTCAGTCAGTCCATCATATATCGTCATAATTGCCTTTCACTTGCACGACCGAACGATGTGAATAATAATAAGAGTGCACGTGCATTGGACTAAGCTGGAATCTGCGAGCATTCAATAAATAGGAGAAGACAAGGCAATATGGGCTCTTGGTTAGATCAACAATAATGCATATAAGAGCCACTTCGACAATTTCATTATGGTCTTCTCCTATCAACCCCCAAAGAAAGGAAATAAAAACTATTTACACGGGAAAGCTCCCAACAAGCAAAAGAAGAACAGGAAATCTTTTTGGGTTTTTTTTTAATTATTACTACTACAGCAAGAAACATAAACTAGCTTAAAGCTACACTAATTTTTTTTGTTTTTCTTAAGATTTAACAAACACGCAAGAAGAAAGCAAGAAAAATAAAATAAACTAGCATGGATATTACAGTGAAAAAGTATGAGCACCGACATCTAGCAATGTGTGAACATGAATGTAATGTCGGTGAGAAATATGTACTCCCCCAAGCTTAGGCTTTTGGCCTAAGTTGGTTTATTGCCACGGATGGCCTGGCGGATATCCATAGTTGTAGCCAGGGTTGTACTGAGATGAAGAAGACTCTGATTGCCACTGGTTGGCAATCGTCTCCGGATCCCACTGGTAATTAGACTGTCGTGGAGGTTCAAATTGTGGTTCCGGCTCCGTGGCTGGTATAGGGTTCCGGTTGGCGTGAATGGCCGCCAGCGGAATGAGATAATACCTGCAGATAAATCAAACAAGGAAGGAGCAGGCAAGGTAATAGTCTCGGGGTGATGTTTACCAAAGAACAATTTGTATTTAAGCGCCCCTTCCCTATTTTTAATAATAAAGTCATGCGCTACCATACTCTTATAATCTAAATAAGCAGTGGGCAGCAATTTTTCTTCTTTTTCATAGTGCCTAATAGGTATGTTATAATGTGCAGCAAAGCGTGAAGCGTAAATACCTCCAAAGATGGGTCCCTTTGTCGGTTCAAACTTAACCGTTTAGCAATAATACCGCCCATACTAACAATGTTATCGCAGAATAAACCATGGAACAAAATGATAATATCAAAAACACTAAGGTTTCCACAGTTTCCGCGACCAATTAAGCAATGGCTAGCAAATATTGCAAAGTAGCGTACAACAGGAAAATGTATGCTAGTGATTCTTGCATCGAAAACCTTCCTAGTTTCCCCTACAGCAATAGTATCAATGAACCCGTCCACATCTTTACGATGTGGTTCCTCTAAGCTACCCTCGAAAGGTATTTTGCAAACCCTGCAAAATTCATATAGTGATATCTTCTTAACCACATCATATAAATGAAACTCTACTGAAGGAGGTGATTCCTTAGGATAATAGTATAAGTTTTGCACAAAAGTATTGGTGAGTAAGAGATACTGTTCGCGTTGGTCGTGGAGGAAGTCGGTGAGGCCTGCATTCTCAGCCAATTCATAAAAATCATCATAAATCCCGGCTGCTCTCAAGAAATCGTCGGAAGGCCATTCACACAGCCGAACCTCCGCAGTGCGAGGCAGATTATATTTGGGCCTCTCTACTTCCTCACTTTGCCTTTCCTTCGAGCTTCGGCTCGATGAGCCCCTCAAAAATCTCTTCATTATTTTTTGAAAAATTCTGAAATTTTTAGTAACTTCAAATAAAAGTGAACAGAGCTCAACCAAATTGATAGCAACTACTCCTACAAGTGCCTAGAGACTATATCATGCATTAGAACTACTTGGAACCATATAAATTTGACATGCAAGCACAAGAACATGGTCACCTAGGCAGCACAAATTTGCAATGAATAAAGCACTAGAACAAAAATTAATTGGACCAATGGAGGAGTCACATACCAAGGAACAATCCCCTCAAGCAGTTTTGTGAGAGGTGCTTTGAGCAAGGAGATCGAAAATCGCAGCAAAATGAGCTAGAACTCGTGCTTGAGCTGGATAGTGATTTTTTTGGGAGGAAGAAGAAGTGTGTGGGTGCAGGAATAAGTGGAGGGGAGCCACCATGGGCCCACGAGGCAGGGGGCGCGCCCTGGACCCTCGTGGCCAGGTGCTTGCTCCCCTGCTGTGTTCTCAGTGCCAGATATTCTCAAATATTCCAGAAAAAATCATATTTCAATTTCGGGGCATTTGGAGAACTTTTATTTTCGGGGTATTTTTATATTGCACGGATAATTCAGAAAACAGACAGAAAAATACTATTTTTACTTTATTTCAACTAAATAACAGAAAGTAAAAGGAGGGTACAGAAGGTTGTGCTTTCTAACTTCATCCATCTCATGCTCGTCAAAAGGAATCCACTAACAAGGTTGATCTAGTCTTGTTAACAAACTCATTTCGAATAACATGGAACCGGAGAAATTTCGAATAACACTATGTTACCTCAACGGGGATATGCACATCCCCTATAATAAGAATATCATATCTCTTTTTGACAGTAGGAAGAGGAAATTCAAAACCTCCAAAAATGATTGATGGAATTTTTCCAATAGAGTTGATACTATGAACTTGAGGTTGTTTCCTCGGAAAGTGTACCGTATGCTCATTACCATTAACATGAAAAGTGACATTGCCTTTGTTGCAATCAATAACAGCCCCTGCAGTATTCAAAAAGGGTCTTCCAAGAATAATAGACATACTATCGTCCTCGGGAATATCAAGAATAACAAAGTCCGTTAAAATAGTAACGTTTGCAACCACAACAGGCACATCCTCACAAATACCGACAGGTATAGCAGTTGATTTATCGGCCATTTGCAAAGATATTTCAGTAGGTGTCAACTTATTCAAGTCAAGTCTACGATATAAAGAGAGAGGCATAACACTAACACCGGCTCCAAGATGCACATAAAGCAGTTTTAACATAGTTTCTTTTAATGGAGCATGGTATAGTGGGTACTCCTGGATCTCCAAGTTTCTTTGGTATTCCACCCTTAAAGGTATAATTAGCAAGCATGGTGGAAATTTCAGCTTCCGGTATCTTTCTTTTATTAGTAACAATTTCTTTCATGTACTTAGCATAAGGATTCATTTTGAGCATATCAGTTAATCGCATACGCAAAAAGATAGGTCTAATCATTTCAGCAAAGCGCTCAAAATCCTCATCATCCTTTTTCTTGGATGGTTTGGGAGGAAAAGGCATGGGTCTCTGAACCCATGGTTCTCTTTCTTTACCGTGTTTCCTAGCAACAAAGTCTCTCTTATCATAACGTTGATTCTTTGCTTGTGGGTTATCAAGATCAATAGCAGGTTCAGTTTCTACATCATTATCATTACTAGGTTGAGCATCATCATGAACATCATCATTAACATTATCACTAGTTTCATGTTCATTGCCAGATTGTGTTTCAGCATCAGAAATAGAAATATCATTAGGATTCTCAGGTGTTTCAGCAATAGGTTTACTAGAAGCATGCAAAGTCCTATCATTTTTCTTTTTCTTCTTTTTAGAAGGACTAGGTGCATCTATATTATTTCTCTGAGAATCTTGCTCAATTCTCTTAGGGTGGCCTTCGGGATACAAAGGTTCCTGAGTCATTTTACCAGTTCTAGTAGCCACTCTAACAGCATAGTCATTATTCTTATTATTCATTTCATTGAGCAAATCATTCTGAGTTTTAAGTACTTGTTCTACTTGAGTGGTAACCATAGAAGCATGTTTACTAATGAGTTTAAGTTCACCTTTAACTCTAGACATATAATCACCCAAGTGTTCAAGCATATCGGAATTATATTTCAATTGTCTACCAAATAAGCATTAAAGTTTTCTTGTTTAACAATGAAATTGTCAAACTCATCTAAGCATTGTCTAGCAGACTTATAACGAGGGATATCACCTTCATCAATTCTATAGAGAGAATTTACCTTTACTACCTGTGTCGGGTTATCAAGACCATGAGTTCCTTCAATAGGTGATGAATTAAGATAATATATTTCTTCAATAGGCGGTAAATTAAGACCATGTATTTCTTCAATAGGAGGTAAATTCTTAATATCTTCCGCTTTAATACCATTTTCTTTCATAGATTTCTTTGCCTCTTGCATATCTTCAGGACTGAGAAATAGAACACCTCTCTTCTTCGGAGTTGGTTTAGGAATAGGCTCAGGAGTTGGCTCAGGAAGTGTCCAATTATTTTCATTTGTCAACATATTATTCAATAGAATTTCAGCTTCGTCCGGTGTTCTTTTCCTGAAAACAGAACCGGCACAACTATCCAGGTAATCTCTGGAAGCATCGGTTAGTCCATTATAAAAGATATCAAGTATTTCATTTTTCTTAAGAGGATGATCGGGCAAAGCATTAAGTAATTGGAGAAGCCCCCCCCCCCAAGCTTGTGGGAGACTATCTTCTTCAGTTTGCACAAAATTATATATATCCCTTAAAGGAGCTTGTTTCTTATGAGTAGGGAAATATTTAGCAGAGAAGTAATAAACCGTATCTTGGGGACTACGCACACAACTAGGGTCAAGAGAATTAAACCATACCTTAGCATCACCCTTTAATGAGAACGGAAATATTTTAAGGATATAAAAGTAGCGAGTTCTCTCATCATTAGTGAATAGGGTGGCTATATCATTTAATTTAGTAAGATGTGCCACTACAGTTTCAGATTCATAGCCATAAAAAGGATCAGATTCAACCAAAGTAATTATATCAGGATCAACAGAGAATTCATAATCCTTATCAGTAATACAGATAGGTGAAGTAGCAAAAGCAGGGTCAGGTTTCATTCTAGCATTAAGAGATTGCTGCTTCCATTTAGCTAATAACCTCTTTAGATCATATCTATCATTGCAAGCAAGAATAGCTCTAGCGGCTTCTTCATCTATAACATAACCCTCAGGCACAACAGGCAATTCATATTTATTAGGGGGAGAGTCTTCATCATCACTATCTTCAATATTATCAGTTTCAATAATTTCATTCTCTCTAGCCCTAGCAAGTTGTTCATCAAGAAATTCACCAAGTGGCACAGTAGTATCAAGCATAGAAGTAGTTTCATCATAAGTATCATGCATAGCAGAAGTGGCATCATCAATAACATGCGACATATCAGAATGAATAGCAGAAGCAGGTTTAGGTGTCGCAAGCTTACTCAAAACAGAAGGTGAATCAAGTGCAGAGCTAGATGGCAGTTCCTTACCTCCTCTCGTAGTTGAGGGATAAATTGTTGTTTTTGCGTCTTTCAAGTTCTTCATAGTGACCAGCAGATATAAATCCCAAGTGACTCAAAGAATAGAGCTATGCTCCCCGGCAACGGCGCCAGAAAATAGTCTTGATGACCCACAAGTATAGGGGATCGCAACAGTTTTCGAGGGTAGAGTATTCAACCCAAATTTATTGATTCGACACAAGGGGAGCCAAAGAATATTCTCAAGTATTAGCAGTTGAGTTGTCAATTCAACCACACCTGGATAACTTAGTATCTGCAGCAAAGTATTTAGTAGCAAAGTAATATGGAAGTAATAGTAATAGTAGCAAAGTAATATTTTTGGGTTTTGTAATGGTTGTAACAGTAGCAACGGTAAAGTAAATAAGCGGAGAACAATATGTGAAAAGCTCATAGGCATTGGATCGGTGATGGAGAATTATGCCGGATGCGGTTCATCATGTAACAGTCAAAACATAGGGTGACACAGAACTAGCTCCAATTCATCAATGTAATGGAGGCATGTATTCCGAATATAGTCATACGTGCTTATGGAAAAGAACTTGCATGACATCTTTTGTCCTACCCTCCCGTGGCAGCGGGGTCCTAATGGAAACTAAGGGATATTAAGGCCTCCTTTTAATAGAGTACCGGACCAAAGCATTAACACATAGTGAATACATGAACTCCTCAAACTACGGTCATCACCGGGAGTGGTCCCGATTATTGTCACTTCGGGGTTGCCGGATCATAACACATAGTAGGTGACTATAGACTTGCAAGATAGGATCAAGAACTCACATATATTCATGAAAACATAATAGGTTCAGATCTGAAATCATGGCACTCGGGCCCTAGTGACAAGCATTAAGCATAGCAAAGTCATAGCAACATCAATCTCAGAACATAGTGGATACTAGGATCAAACCCTAACAAAACTAACTCGATTACATGATAAATCTCATCCAACCCATCACCGTCCAGCAAGCCTACGATGGAATTACTCACGCACGGCGGTGAGCATCATGAAATTGGTGATGGAGGATGGTTGATGATGACGACGGCGACGGATTCCCCTCTCCGGAGCCCCGAACGGACTCCAGATCAGCCCTCCCGAGAGGTTTTAGGGCTTGGCGGCGGCTCCGTATCGTAAAACACGATAAATCCTTCTCTCTGATTTTTTTTCTCTCCGAACACGAATATATGGAGTTGGAGTTGAGGTCGGTGGAGCGTCAGGGGGCCCACGAGGCAGGGGGGTGCGCCAGGGGGGCAGGCGCGCCCCCCACCCTCGTGGACAGGTGGAGGCCCCCCTGATGTGGATTCTTCTTCCAGTATTTTTAATATTTTCCAAAAAATACGTTCCGTGGAGTTTCAGGTCATTCCGAGAACTTTTGTTTCTGCACATAAATAACACCATGGCAATTCTGCTGAAAACAGCGTTAGTCCGGGTTAGTTCCATTCAAATCATGCAAGTTAGAGTCCAAAACAAGGGCAAAAGTGTTTGGAAAAGTAGATACGACGGAGACGTATCACTGTGCAACACGTTCCGTCACAAAATGATAGTCAATCTCAATGTGTTTAGTCCGTGCATGGAACACCAGGTTTGACGACAGAGACGTAGCACCGATGTTGTCACACCAAAGGACCGAAGGATGTGGCTGAGCAACTCCTAGCTCTCGAAGTAGGGACTCAATCCATATAAGTTCAGCAGTTGCATTGGCAACCGACTTGTACTCAGCTTCTGTGCTGCTGCGGGAAACAGTGGCTTGCTTGCGTGCACTCCAGGCGATCAGATTAGGACCCAAGAACATAGCATGTCCCCCCGTAGATCGCCTATCATCTGGACACCCAGCCCAATCAGCATCAGAGAATGCAGACAGAACTCCGGAGGAACTGGGGCGCAGGTGAAGACCAAAGGAGACAGTGAGACGCACATAACGCAGTATGCGCTTCACAGCAGACCAGTGTACATCAGTGGGAGTATGAAGATACTGGCACACCCTGTTAACCGCAAAGGAGAGATCAGGACGCGTGATCGTCAGATACTGCAGGCCACCAACAATACTCCTGTACTCAGTAGCATCCTCAGGAGAGAGAAGAGCACCATCAGCAGCAGAAAGGGTGTCAGTGGAGGACATGGGCGTAGGCGATGGCTTGCACTTGAGCATACCAGCACGGCGCAAGAGATCAAGAGAGTACTTCTTCTGGGTGAGAGCCAAACTGCCACGAGACTGATGAGCGACCTCAATACCTAGGAAGAAATGAAGATGTCCCAAATCCTTAACTGCAAAATCACGACCAAGTGCAGTCACAAGAGCATCAGCAGCCGTCGGAGATGAGCTCACCAGGACAATATCATCCACATACACAAGGAGGTACATGGTCACACTCGGTCGCTGAAACAAGAACAGTGAAGTATCAGCCGTCGAAGGAATGAACCCATGAGTGCGTAGAGCTGAAGCCAGGCGAGCATGCCAGACACGGGGAGCCTGCTTAAGTCCATATATGGCCTTCGTCAGATGACAGAGATGATGAGGCTGAGTGTGATCAACAAATCCAGGTGGCTGCCGCATGTAAACCTCTTCTTCAAGCAATCCATGAAGAAAAGCATTCTGCACATCGAGCTGGCGGAGAGACCATCCGCGAGAAACTGCCAGAGACAGAAGAAGTCGAATAGTGGTAGGCTTGACAACTAGGCTGAATGTATCCTCATAGTCCAAGCCCTGACGCTGTTTAAAGCCCTTAGCCACGAGGCGTGCTTTGTAGCGCTCAATGGAACCATCTGCATGTTTCTTCACCTTGAACACCCACTTCGAATCAATGATGTTGACGCGAGACGAAGTGGGAACAAGTGTCCAGGTCTTATTCTTCATAAGAGCATGATATTCTTGTTCCATAGCAGCCCTCCAGTGTGGAATACTCATAGCGGCTTGATAACTGCGTGGTTCGGCGGTTGGATCATCCACAGCATGAGCCAGGCAAGCATCAAGATAGGTGACTGTGCCATCGGTGCGCTCCTTGGGACGAACAATGCCACTGCGGCTGCGAGTGTGTGGACGTCGCGGGGGAGCAAACACCGGGGCCGGCGGGATGTCCGGAGCAGGTGAGGCTGGTCCAGGGGACTCCGGCGAAGAAGGACCGGGTGACGTCGGACCGGGCGACGGCGGACGAGGCGACAGCAGGCCAGTCGACGTAGGCCCCGGCGGCGTGTGAGCCGCTGTAGACCCGGGCGAAGTAGGCACCAAGGACGCCCGTGCAGATGGCGAGGGCGACGATGGAGGGGAGTCCGGGCGAGGAGGTGGCGACGGAGACTGCTCAGAGGAGGCCCGGTCGCAGTAGCCAACATGGGCTTCGGCCCAGGCGCGGTTGGAGACGGGGCGCCCGGTGTGGGGTCGAGAGCGGGAGGCGGTGCATGCACCGGCCGATCGACGTGCACCACAGGCGACATAGCGGGTCCGTCAGGGAGGAGTTCCAGGCGAGCTCCACGTCCAATTCCTGCATCATGATTAGGTAACAACACAGGCGAATATGCAACATTTTCAAATTGGCCAGGCATAAGAGGAGTTGAATGCATAGAAGGTGTTGTGGTGGATGACTGAGGCATGGCAGAAAAGGGAAAGACAGTCTCATCAAAAACAACATCCCGAGATATGTAGACTCGATTGGTTGGGACATGGAGACACTTGTAGCCTTTATGGAGAGAACTATACCCTAAGAACACACACTTTTTGGAGCGAAACTCAAGTTTGCGATCATTATAAGGATGAAGATGAGGCCAGCAGGCACACCCGAACACCTTAAAAAAGGTATAGTCAGGAGTTTCACCTAAGAGAAGCTCAATCGGAGTTTTCATATTAAGAACACGCGTAGGTAATCTGTTAATGAGAAAACACGCGGTAGCAAAAGCATCACTCCAAAAACGAAAGGGTACAGAAGCATGAGCAAGAAGTGTGAGGCCGGTCTCAACTATATGGCGATGTTTGCGCTCAACAGCGCCATTCTGCTGATGTGTATGCGGGCATGATAAGCGATGAGAGATCCCAAGCTTATTAAAGAAGGTGTTGAGGTTGCGATATTCGCCCCCCCAACCTGATTGAAGATGGATAATTTTATGCTTGAGTAGACGTTCAACATGCAATTGAAACTGTATGAATATATCAAACACATCAGATTTGCGCTTAAGAAGATAAAGCCAAGTGAAGCGACTATAGGCATCAACAAAACTGACATAATAGTTGTGACCACTAACAGATGTTTGTGCCGGACCCCACACATCAGAAAACACAATTTCAAGAGGGTTCTTTACTTCTCTAGTAGATGAAACAAAAGCTAGCTGATGACTCTTGCCTTGCCGACAGGCATCACACACGGACATCTCTTTATTGCTAGACACTAATGGCAGCTCATGACGGTGGATTATGTGGCGAACAATGGGTGTGGCGGGGTGACCAAAGCGAGAGTGCCACTGGGAAGGCGACACACGAACACCGCTGAAGACACACGAGGTGGATGGATCCTCCAAACGGTACAAGCCTTGGCTCAACCGGCCACTAAGCAGAACGCCCCGGGTTGCTCGATCCTTAACAAAAAGATTAAAAGGGTGAAATTCACATAGGACATGATTATCAAGGGTGAGCTTAGGGCAGATAAAAGATTACGAGTTACCGATGGTACCCGTAAAACATTACGAAGATGGAGCTGCCTAGAGGGATGACTAGTTAAAAGAGATGCTTGGCCAATATGAGAGATGGGCATACCTACACCATTGGCGGTGTGAACCTGATCGTGCCTGTAGTAGGGCTGGTAGGTGGAGAGTTTGTTGAGCTCGTTCGTCGTGTGATCCGTAGCGCCGGTGTCCATGTACCAGGCTGGATCAACAGGGTAGGATGGTGTGTATCCCTGCTCGACACGCGGGTCCTTGCCCTTGGCGGCGATGTGGGCAGACGGGGCGGCAGCGATGTGGGCAGCCGGGGCGGCGGCGGGAGGACCAAAGTCTGCCATGGCAAACTAGCACTCGTTGCCCTTGTCGCCGTTGCCGATGCCAAGGAAGCTCCTTTGAAAGCGGCGATGACACTTGGAGGCGACATGGCGTTCACAACCACATAGCTGGCACACCACCCTAGTGTTAGCGCCCCCACCCAGGGTCGATGCAGGGGCGGGGCTGCCTTGCCAGGTGACGGGGCAGGTGGGCGCTGGCCACGAGAGGCCCAGAAGGCCGCCGGCTGGGCAGTGATGGTGGCGGAGGAGCGACGAGCCTCGACGCGTTGCTCGGTGAAGAGGAGGCGTGAGTAGAGCTCGTGAGGAGGCATCGCTGACTTGGCGTTGTGGACAGCCTCGGCGAGATTGTCGTAGTCGGCGTCGAGGCCTTTGATGACGAAGTTGGCGAACTCCTCGTCGCTAAGCGGCCGACCAATAGAGGTGAGCGTGTCCGCCAGCACCTTCATCTTGTTGAAGTAGGTCGTAGCGGAGGAGTCTAGCTTCTTGATGTCGGCGAGTTCGCTGCGAAGGGCCATCGAGCGGGAGGTAGAGACCTGGGCAAAGGCGTGCTCCAGGGTCGTCCAGGCGTCCATGGAGGTGGCGGCGAAGAGACAAAGGCCAGCGACCCCGTCGCCGAGGGAACCCTGGATGGCAGAGAGGATCGCCTGCTCCTGCTGCACCATCAGGGCTTGGACTGCGGATGGTAGGGATGACCTGCGGAGGACACGGTAGCGAACCATCAACAAACCCGAGGAGAGACCGGCTGCATAGCAGCGGTAGGACCTTGGCGCGCCAGAACAAGTAGTTGTCCGGCGTGAGTCGGATGGCGATCAAGTTGTCGAAGTGGAACGGCCCGGTGGGCGTGATTGCGCCAGCAGCAGGGACGATTGGCGGCGGAGCCACGACAGGATCCGCGACCGCGACCGATGCCGCGGGTGGCGGCGCGGGGACGATCGGGATCACGGCCGTGAGCGAGGCCGCGGGTGGCTCCTCGGGCAGCGTCTCCCCCGAGGTCGCCGGGATGATGGCGAGTGTCGAGGAGGATCCAGAGGAGGCCATCGCGGGCGGCGGCGGCGCGACTGGTGCGGAGGCCGTCGCGGGTGGTGACGGTGGGATCGGCGCTGAAAACAGGGAGCCGGCGGCGGTGGTGCCGAAGAACTGAGGCACTGACGGAGCCAGGGGCGAGGTGGGAGGTTGAGGAGGGCGACAAGCGACGCGGAGATAGACCCGGAGCTGGCGGCGCCCGAAGCGGAAGCGGTCATGGCGCCGGCGGCGGCAGCCCTAGGGTTTAGGGTTTTGGTGCGGCGGCGGCGGCGGGTGGGGTGGAGGTAGAGGACCTAGGTTAGACTCGGTACCATGTAAAACGTAGGTTTTGGGGGAACTGGCTCAACCCTCAAAAGGGTGGCCTATCACATATATATATATAATGATGACATACAAGTCCAATATCAATAAGATATGGTTTACACAGTAGAACTACAATACGAAGTCTAACAAGTACCGTATACTTATTTTGCTTTAAATTTTCCTTTCCGGCTCCACTACCTCTGCAGATTAGAACATGCCACTATCCTCAAAAAAAAAAAAGATTAGAACATGCCACAAAAAGCAAGAAACGGCGAACCGATCAATTCAAAGCACCCCGCCGCTTTGCACGGCTAACAGAAGTTGGCACCGAGCAAAAGCAAAAGGAACGGCGGCATCAAAAGCCTTGATTTTGACACGACTAGGGGGGTCTGAACTGTCTTCCATATATCCCTTTTCTGTTCATCCCTCATCCGATGACCGATGAGGTGCCAAAGAGGATTCCACTTGTCCTCGCTCCACCTCCCCGTGTGCGCCGTCGGCGTCGCGATCCTCGGCCGTCGGCTGCGCGGTCGGTGCTTCAGAATTTGGTTTCCAGAGCGTAATTTTGGACTATGTAGTGCCCCTCGCACGGTGGCCCCGTCTAGAAGCGTGCGTGATGTTTGGACCCGGGAGGGAAGTTCCTGGGCTGTTCGTGGCAAACGGAGGAACGTGAATAATCCACGCCTTCGCGAAAGAAAAGAAACGGGAAGAATCCAAGCGATGCCGTTGAGGAGGCGCAGCCCAGCCGGCCGCCGGGACCGGACGAGGCAGGCCCAAGCAGAACGATCGACGACCACGGACGGGCATAGTAAAAGACCGCGTGCCCCTCAAAAAAAAAGTAAAAGACCGCGTCGCTGTCGGGGCCACGGCCTGCGCGCCTACGCCACCGGTGCCGTGGCCCCGCGTGCCGCGCCCGTGCGTGGCCAGCACCAGCGGCTTCGCGTCCAAGCAACACGCCTCGGCCTCGCTTTCCCTTGCTCCTCACGCCCACGCCCCCCGGACGCGTCGCCCCTCCGCTCTCTCTCCTCCCCACGCGCATTCGCCTTCCTTTATAAACGCGGGCGACGCCGCCCGCCACACACCAGTCACGCTCACACGGTTTCATCCCTCTTTGCCGCCACCACACCACCAGTCCAGCACCTAGCCACAGCAATGGCGCGCCTGGCGACCATCCTCAGCTTCGGGGACCGCGCCGAGGAGGGCGCCGGCGCCTTCCCGGAGCCGCAGGAGGACTACCAGCAAGAACACGACGACGACGACGACGACGACGCGGCGTCCGATGCCAGCGGCGACAGCTTCGAGTTCGCGTTCGCGCGGCCGCTGGCGCCGGCGGGCGGGGAGGCGCTGGCCGACGACCTCTTCGCGCACGGCCGCATCCTCCCGGCCTACCCGGTCTTCCACCGGCGCCAGGCCCACGACGACGACGACGCCTCGGCCGCGGTCACCTCCGCGACGGCGCCGCCCTCGCCGGACACGTACTGCGCGTGGGCGCCGCGGTCCGCGCCGGGGTCGCCCGCGCGCGAGCCGGCGGCCTTCCCCAAGAGCGCGTCCACGGGCACGGGCGAGGCCGCGCGCCGGTTCCGCCTCCGCGACATCCTCGGCTCCGGCGGCCGCTCCCACAGCGACGGCAAGGAGAAGTTCCTCTTCCTCCAGCCCACCCCCGCCAAGCCCAAGTCCAGGACCAGCGCATTGTCCACCCCGTCAGCGCCGGCCGCCAAGAAGACACAGGCACAGCAGAAGCAGAGCAAGAAGAAGGGCGCCGCCGCGGCTCCGACGGAGATGGACATGGCCACCGCGCACCGGCTCTTCTACAGCAAGCCCGGAGCCGCGGCCGGCCCCGGCGGCGAGAGGACGACGACGAAAACGTCGTACCTGCCCTACCGGCCGGCTATCGTCGGCTTCTTCGCCACCGCGCACGCGCTGCGCCCCAAGCACCACCCGTACTAGCCATCCCATCCCGTCCCATCCCCGGCTCCGCTGATGCCACGATAAATCAAATCAAATTAAATTAGTTGGTTAATTCGTTCTTTTGTCAGATTCCACGCTCCCGAAAAAAAGAGATTCGGTCAGACTGCTGGTTCTTGTTGGTGTGTAAATATAAAATCGCGTGCTTTCTTGACCCTGAACTTGTCAATTTCCAGCTACTGCACGCACCCTATAGTTTACTGCCGATTGTGAATCCATCTGTTCTGCCCTGTAAATTAGTCAGCTAATTCACCCGAGACCAACGGTTTGGTGTAGATTAGTCATCAGTTAATACTTAAGAGTTGGTGAGTTTGGATAATCTACTGCTAGCAGTAAAATAAATTGACCTTTCTGGACTCTGAACTCGTCAAATTCGCCGCTGCATTTCCGGGTCAGCTCTGCAGGGCTGTGCATGCGTCCGTCCGTCCGTCCGAGCTGATCCTGTCTCGCAGATTACCGCAGTTTGTTATTCCCGGGCCAGTACAAGTCGGCGAGTTTGGATAATCTATTAGAAAATCCGAGCATTCTCCGTCGGAAACAGCCATGGATTGACCGATCCAAGTATCCATCGACCGTTCCGGGTCAAAAGATTTGAGTTTGAGGAAGGAGATTCCGTTCGAAGTTGGTGGCTGCTTGAGAGGAAATGTTCCACGGGTTGCACGAGGGGAGTTGCCGGGGAGCTAGCTGGGCCCGACCCTACGTATGCGCGTGCTGGTTCTTTCCGTTTGTGTGCATGAGCATCTAGAGTATGTATGAAAACGCGGTCAAAGGTTCGTTGTGAACATGCACTTGTTTTATCAACGGTATTGAAGAGCGCGGCGAAAGCAAGTTTCATGTTGTTCTTCTAGAACGTGGTACTTTTCCCGTTTGGGAACCCCGAGAAAGTAGAGGATTGGGGAGTCGGAATCGGCGGTGCTGGTTTGCTAATTCGTGCACGCGGGGGCTAGGCTGGAATTGTTCCTTGTAGAACGGCCAGTGCTACGAATCAACCGGCTGATGCCGGGAAGATTTAAGCCACCTCGCTGACCGTATGATCATTCCCACCGCACCGTCGGATCCTTCCTCTCCAGCCGGTTTGAATGGTCTACGCTCGCACGATCTTCTCCGCACATCGCACAACAGCCCCCCTTCTCTCCTTCGATCTCGCAGCACCCGGAGTCATTGGCAAGCTGCTGCACAGGAGCCTGGGGAGGCGCCGGCGACGCTTCACTGCAACGACAACATCAGCGCGGTGGCGCTCCATCACAGCACCCGACACCGGCGGCTATGCTCCATTGAAACACCGGCCGCTTCGATGATGCTTCATCGCAATTCCGGCGGCCACCGGCGAAGCTCCATTGCAGCACTGCTGGCCCTCCGGCGAAGCTACATTGAAGCACTCGACGGCCTCGACGGAGCTTCTTCGCGACCGACCGGCGAAGCTCCATTGGCGGCGACGGGTGCTGCGACGCAGCGCACGGCAAAGACGGCGGAAGCTGAGAATCTGATATGCAGCGCCGGCGACCATGGCGGATGCTGCCATGCAGCGTTGGCGGCGATGGGTGCTGCGACGCAGCACGACGTTCATGACGGAAACTCCAACAAAGCGCGCGCGACCACGGCGAAAGCTGCGATGCAGCGCGGGATATTGCAATGCAGCACCGGTGGCCATGGCGGATGCTGCGATGCAATGTTGCCGGAGACATGTATTGCGACGCAGTGCGAGATGACGGCGGCGACCATGGCGAAAAGTTGTGATGCAGCGGTGACGACCATGGCGAAAAGCTGCGATGCAGCACCGGATGTGCGCGGTGCAGCGCCGTCAGCTACGGCGGGTGCTGTGATGCAGCATCGAAAGCGACTGGTGCTGCGATGCAAGGCGACGGCGGATTGCGGCGGTAATGGGGATGCTTCGTCAGTGGAGAGAATGAGATGCGAGAGATAGACCGAGTGAGGAAGAGTGCGGCTATGGAAAGAGATAAGATGGGAAGAGGTGAGCGATGTGGGTCCACAGAGGGACACGTGATTCGAGCACGATGAGGTTTACGTGAAGGAGAAATCAACCGGTTGTTTTTTATCGTTTTTTCCTTGTAGAACTGTGATTATAAATTTATAATCTAGCGTGATAATATCATTGTTAAAAAAGGAAAACTGTTTAACTCTACTCACGGATCATGTCTCTCGTGGAATCTATCTAAGTGGCCTTGAAAGCCGACATGTGGTTCGACGATTAGGAGGGTAGTTGTATTGCAAGACGATCAGAGATCAAACCCCATGTTCGATGAATATGTGTCTCATATAGTCGGAATATTCTTTCTTTTAGGGAGAGGTGATGTTTTTGCCAAGAACTTTGCTAGACCTACGGGCAGATTCTACGGAAAGTAATCTACGCACTTAAGTTGGCGGTGTTTAAGGCCTTGTACAATGTAAGGTGCTTAGGAGAGGTGCGTGGAAAAATAAACCAGATTTTTCTTAAGCACCGGTGCTTATTTGTGTAGGGTAGAAGTTTAACTAGACGTCTCTCCTATAAAAATAGTCACTAGTGTTTCGCCAGCGTGATCCAGGTAATGCTCTTTCGCCGGATTCTCCCTTGCCAACGCCAGACTCAGTATATGTGGGAGTTCGACCCGGCCAGTCCCCGGACCCTGCAGCGGTTCTTCGGCACGAAGCACGAAGACATGTGGAAGCTGCTATTCAAGACCCAAAAGACGTGGCCAAAAACGACCGAAGACCTCGGCCTCGACTGCACTCACACAGCGACTCCCGTAAGTTCTCCGATGGCCTTAATTTATAGATCCAAGGAGTATACTGAGCTTTCCGTTCTCCACGCAGGGCTGGACAAAGAAGGCGGAGCGGATTCACTGTCCGGCTCCGCTACCCGAAGACCCGACCATTCCTCTATTGACGAGGATGCTGGTTCCGGCGCCGTATCAGGCACTGGAAAAGAAGGCCAAGAAGAAGAGCAAGGCGGCCAAGGGTGGCCTCCGCCGTAAAGGCGCTTCGGACGTAGTGTCCGAAGACACCAAAACTCTCTCCTCTCATGATGAAGATGAAGAGGAGGAGGAAGAGCGCAATTCCCCCCTTAAGGGGGGAAAGAAGAAGAGGTTGGCTTCCGTGGAGCTAGATACAGAGGCGTCCAAGAAAGGGAGAATCTCCCTTATGGATGATTCCGAGACGAACGCCGATGACATCCATGAGTGGCGCCCCAGGTCGAAGCCCCTGGCCGAATCGTAAGTATTCAAAGGTACTGTATATATATCCGGCTTATCGCCTTATGGTTTTAACAAGTTGAATTGTGTGCTGCAGTCTGGCTCGTGACCTACCCCAGCGATCCTCATCTTCTGGGAATTCGCTGGGTCCGAACACGATGGAGAGCGAGTCACCGCCGCGAGCCTCCCCCCACTGCTACGGATAACACCGAGGTGTTGTCCTGAAGGACCCTTCTGGGACAGGGAGAGGTGCGGGAGGCCGCCAAGACGGCGCCAAAGGGTGATACCCCTGCTGCCGAGAACATGGGGAACCGACCCCCATGGAGACTGGAGACGGGGGCCATGTCCAATTTGCCCCCCAACCAAATGTCATTCCGGAGACCCACACGGCTCCGGAGTCAGATGAGCAGCCTCCTTCAAAAGAAGGGGGCGCGCCCACTCCACCGGCGACCTCTGTCAATCCGGAGGCGCCGGACACACTGGTGGGAGCGCTTGAGAGTGCCACCATTGTGGAAGAACATCGTACCCTTATGGGTACGGTGGTTGAAAAGGTTCGGTCCGCTAAAAGCGGATTGAACGAGGCCTACACTAGCCTTCTGAGAGGCTTTGAGGAATGTGATATAATGCCTTTTAACTATATAAGAAGAATGCATGTTTATAGATAGTAGCCCCTGAGACTCTGTTCGGTGTTCGCAAAGAAAGGCCGAACAGAGGATCTAATAACTCGCGCAGGAGATTAACGTACATATCTATTTGAACAAACAGGTTGCAATGCAGGCGTCAGCTTCCCATGCCGCTGAAGCGTCCGAGCTGAGGCGGAAGTTAGAGGAAAAGCAAGGTATGTGATACCGAAAACGCGTCTGAAATGATATCAACTATTATTTATTATCTGAATGAGTGTTATAATTATGCTCATAGCTGACGCGTCTAAGGTCGAGACCCTTAAGAGCGCACTGGCCGAGGCCAAGAAGGAGGCGGAGGAGGAACGAGCCGCCCGCCTGAAACATGAATCAACGGTGGAGGAAGTCCAGCAAGAGCTCAAGGATGCTATAAGCAAATGTGAGTCCTTAGAGCGCAGGATTTCGGATCAAAATTCTGAACTTGCTAAGGCCCTCCAAAGTGCACAGGAGGCCCGGGCTGAAGCCCAAAGCGCCTGCCGGGAGATCCAAGAGGCAAAGCAGATTGCGGCGGGTAAGGCCTTTAACATGCAGAGCAAATTTGTGAGAAGAAAGTATATCTTACTGACCCGGATTTGGAGTTCTCCAGGAGCGTTTGCGGACCTGCCCCGGAGTGTTGCCGATGCCGCGGAGTTCTTCCGAGACGAGGAGGGGAGCTCGATGGAAAAGTTGTTCTGGTCGCAGTACCTTGCGCCAGAGCATCCCGTGCCCCTCAGCGATCAGCTGAAGCAGTTGACCGAACTGCATAGGGTGGCCGGATTGGCCATGAGGGATTTTATAATCCGTCTTTGGCCTGTCGAACCCATACCCAGCAGCTACTTCGGGCTCGTGAAGCGGCTGGTCAGTGCCTGCCCCCGGCTTGATGCCGTGAAGCGGTCGGTCTGTATCGAAGGTGCGGATGACCTTCGCCCGTGTCAAGGTGCAGTGGGCGAAGATGAACGTCGTCAAGCTTGCAACCGAGGGACCGCCCGTAGGCAAAGAGCACCGCACGCCGGAGCGGTATTTCGAGGACATCCTGGAAGGATCCCGCATTGTAGAGGGCTAGTGTTCAAAGGACATTATTTTTGAATGAATGTATCCATGTTGTCCAATCTTTGTATTATGAAACAAGGCTTATGTATGATATGTTGCTTGTTTTACTTTAAAATGTTTCCTCCCGTGCGGCCGTTTACGGTATCTGAGAGTTGGCCAGTCATCGGCTTCAGCCCCTACGTAGGTAGTAAGAGGGTGTTCGAGATAGCATCTAAACACACTTGACCCAACGACTTGGTCCTTGAAGGAGGTGTTAGTGCGGCGAACCAGGCAATCGGACTGTGTGGCTTTATCACTCTCACTTAGCCAAAGGAGTTTGACAATGGGAGTGTAGGCACAGCCTCTAGTATTATTCGATTATCCGAACTTGGGTGTTGTAAATGCCCGACCGGGTGAAGGCCGGTCTGTCGCGTGATGCGGAAAAAATCGCAAAAGATTTATACTTAGTCACCGAATAGCTGACCAGCTCTCGCCGCATCGTGATAGTTAGTTTTCGGCTTTCTCTACTGAGGTGTTTATCCGGATGAACCGGAAACACAATCACAGAAGTTCTTCCTTTACTACCTTAGCCGAACAAGCGGAACGTAAGGCAGTAACCACAGGAGCCGGGCAAGCCAACTATTGACCAAAGACATGATTCAGAGCCGATGCATATAATGCTATATTCGGGACGCCGAATTGTACTATAAAAGTGTTCGGACTTATTTTATATTTAAGAAATGTACGTGGCTCAATAGAGTCCCTGGCGATTTAAGTCGTACCGAGGTGTACATGGCAATCGGACGAAAAACAGGGAAATGCAGATTTAAGAAATAAGCCAGTGCCGTATAGGTTGGGCTAGAAATTGTTTCCATTATAGTCTGATTGATACGTCAAAACGTATTTGTACAAATAATGCGATAAGCAACAAGGCTATTTTACATGCCGAGCACAAGGGAAAGCTGTGTACGGGTCCTGAAAACGGACGAGGTGATCTTTAAAGACCCTGTAGATACCCTGCCATGCGTGTACGCTGCTTTTCTCCTTGGCGTGTTATCCTTCAAAAGGATCAACGAGCGGGTTTTCATGATGGGCCCAGAAAAGGGCCCTTCGTATCGTCGAAATGTGATGTGGGTTGCAAGGAACCTGGAAAAATAAAAATAGGAGAAAAAAGAAATATAAGGGTCCGGATAGGGTCTAGCCGTATTGTGGACTTTATCTTTACTATGCCTCCATCTTTGCCCATGGTATCTTTAGTGCGTAGTTATGTACGTGCTGTACATATGTCGCATTTGGTTGGGGTTGAGACGAAGGCCGAATTGCTAATCGAGCTCCTGATGAGCTGGACTGTCGTGCTGCGGGGTAGTCCGGACTCGTTTGATAGTGTCCGGGGGCTTGGCCGCCGATGTAATAGTTGGCTTGATAAGGCCGCCTTGTACCTCCGCTGCCAGGGCCGCGGTGTGCTCCTCAGTACGGAGGGAGCGTTCCATGTTTCCATTGACTGTTATGACACCGCGTGGTCCAGGCATCTTGAGTTTGAGATAGGCATAGTGTGGGACCGCATTGAAGAGAGCGAACGCGGTTCGTCCGAGCAGTGCATGGTAGCCACTGCGGAAAGAGACGATGTCGAAGATCAAGTCTTCGCTTCGGAAGTTGTCCGACAAACCGAAGATGACCTCCAATGTGATTGAGCCCGTGCAGCGGGCCTCTACACCGGGTATTACTCCTTTAAAGGTAGTTTTAGTGGGCTTGATTCTTGATGAATCAATACCCATCTTGCGGACTGTGTCCTGATAGAGCAGGTTAAGGCTTCTGCCGCCGTCCATGAGGACTCGCGTAAGGTGGAATCCATCAATAATTGGGTCGAGGACCAGTGCGGCCGAACCTCCATGACGGATGCTGGTCGAATGGTCTCTGCGATCAAAAGTGATCGGACAGGCTGACCATGGGTTGAATTTTGGGGCGACTGACTCTATCGCATAGACGTCCCTTAGTGCGCGCTTGCGCTCCCGCTTGGGGATGTGAGTAACGTATATCATATTCACCGTTTTGACCTCGGGGGGAAATTTCTTCTGTCCGCCTGTGTTCAGTGGATGAGGCTCCTCGTCGTCATCCTCGCTGAGCGACCCTTTCTCCTTATGTTTGGTATTTAACTTACCGGCCTGTTTAAAGACCCAACAACTTTTGTTGGTATGATTGGCAGGCTTGTCGGGGGTGCCGTGAATTTGGCAGGGTCGATCGAGTATTCGGTCCAAGCTAGATGGACCATCCTTGTTTCTTTTGAATGGCCTTTTTCGTTGACCGGACTTGGGGCCACTGAATCCGGCGTTGACCGCCGTATCTTCGGTATTGTCATTGCTGCTTCGACACTTGTGTTTGTTGCGTCGGGACCTGGCGTTGCCGTTTCTGACTTCGGAAGTGCCAGGGTCGCTGGTACTGTTACTGCTACAAGCTAGCCAGCTATCTTCGTCCGCGCAAAAGCGGGTCATGAGTGCTGTAAGGGCTGCCATGGACTTCGGCTTTTCTTGGCCGAGGTGTCCGGTGAGCCATTCGTCGCGGATGCTATGTTTAAAGGCCGCTAGGGCTTCGGCGCCCGGACAATCGACAATCTGGTTCTTTTTGATTAGGAATCTGGTCCAGAATTTCCTGGCCGACTCTCCGGGCTGCTGGACTATGTGACCGAGGTCATCGGTGTCCGGAGGCCGAATATACATGCCTTGGAAGTTGTCTCTAAAGGCGTCTTCCAAGTCTTCCCGGCTTCCGATAGAGTTTTCTGGGAGGCTGTTTAACCAGTGCCAAGCTGGTCCCTTAAGTTTTAGTGGGAGGTATTTGATGGCATGTAGATCATCACCGCGAGCCATGTGAACACTACTAGGAAAAACCTTATACAGAATCTTAACAGCAGCGTGGTTTAAAAACAAACGCTACTGCTAATTAGCAGTAGCGAGCTCCAGGAAACCGCGCTACTAACATCCCGTTAGCAATAGCGCCCTAGGTGAAACAAACGCTACTACTATAATTGCCACGGCGTTGCCTCTAGGCTAGATATAGTAGTAGCACCCTTCTCCTGGACGCGCTACTGCTAAAGTACTCAGTAGCAGCATTTTCTTCAAAACTCGCTGCTACTAAGTATCACCGCAACTAATTAAGTTTAGTCTCATACTACTAAGAGAACAAGGTGTTTACCATCTTAAATATGTTACTTCTCAAACTATCTCGAGCACTTGGTCTTCATTGAACTATATGTGTAGGATTTGTGGCTGCAATATGAATCTTCGCCTATGCCTATACAGGTACGGTGAAGATTCATGTTGACTATTTAGATTCTACACAAAAAGATCAATGATGACCAATGTATATTTTTGATATTGGGATAAACAAAAGAAATAACTGCTTCCTTTAGCAGTAGCGTTTTTCTCTAAAACGCGCTATAGCTAAATTAGCTATAGCGCGTTTCCTTAAGAGCGCTACTGCTAGTTCGACTTAACCACCCGCGGGCTCAAAATTTTGCTAAGTCCTCCTTTCCCCCTGCTCCCCTACTCCTCTGTCGCCGCCACCCGAGCCCGAGCCTGCCCTCACCGCCGCCGCCCGAGGCCGCCCTCAACCTCACCGCCGCCGCCCGCCGCCGCTCTCGACCTCACCGCCGCCGCCCTCGACCTCGCCGCCGCTGCCCGAGCCCGCCCAGGACCGCCGCCTCCCGATCCCGAGCCCGCCCTCGCCGCCCCTACCTCCGTCGCCGAGCACCTCCCCGCCACCGTCTCCCCCCTCTCTGTAAGCCCCCCACCCCTCCCCCACCCCCCCTCTCTCTCTTCTTAGTTAGTAGATGTTTTTTAGTAGTAGTAGATGTTAATTTAGGGTTCATAGATAATGATTTTTACTAGTAGTAGATGTTAATTAGTAGTAGTGATGGTACTAGTTAACTAGGGCAGTATGGTTAATAGTAGATTTTTTTTACTATTGTATAATGTAGTTTTTTTTACCGTTTTTAGTAAGTGTTTAAAATAATTAGTAAGTAAATTAATAAACTAGTTCACAATAAACTAGTTGAACTAGTTTAGTTTTAGTTGAACTAGTTTAGTAAGTAAATTAATAAACTAGTTGAATTAATAGAACTAATGTATTTTTAGTAAGAAAATTAATATAACTAGTTGAACTCCTTTATTTTTAGAAAGAACTAGTTTTTTTTCATATTTATAGTAAGTTTATATTTAGTAAGAACTAGTTGAATTAATAGAACTAGTTGAACATGTCATATTTGTTGTTATTTTTTTAGTTTAAGCAATTATTCGGGATGTATTAGTGATAACTTATAGGGTTTTTGTTTTTCAGAAATCAAAGAGCCCCTCCATCATCCCCGCCGTCGTCCCCGTCACCGACCCCCTCCGACCTCGAGGTGAGACCAGCCAAATCTCCATGTCAATATGAGTCCTATAAGATATGATGTAGATAAAAACATGTATATCTTGAGTTGCTCAAATAGGATATGTGGTTGCCCAAGTGGCCGGTCATGTTCAGGTTACACCTCCGAGTGGCCTATGTTTTGCCGGAGTGTTGATTAATTTCTGTTCCGGCAAATTTCAGGCGCTCGATATGTCCTTTTTTACCAAAGTTCATGCCGGTTTTTTCCGTGAATTCTGGCATGACTTGTGCTAGAATATGTAGGAAATATCGAGCGGCCTGGAGTTTCTCGAAAAATAATTAAACGACATTTCGACAAACCGATAGTCAACCCGTGATGAATAATAATGATCTAATTTAGGTTTTTTAGTACATATATTTAATTGTACAAGTTTAATCTTTGAATTATGAACCTAGGAAATGTCGTACTCGGACGACGAAAGTCTCCCGGGGGAGTGCAGCTGGTGCCACGATGATCGAGGTCTGTGCGACAGGCCTCACCTGCATGAAGATCGGCGCTTCAGCATTAAGCTCGAGGAGACCTTCAATGTTGAAACGGTACGCAACGACGACAAGTGTTTTTTTCGTAATTAAGCACGACTTTAACTATTTCAACGTCTAATTTTCATCTTTTACAATTCGACTAGCTTATCCCATGCCATGCAAGACGCTATGTCTTGGAGAGGATGGGTTTTGAAGACCATGAAAATTTTGAAACAAAGAAAATACACCTAAGGATCCATCATGATATAGATTTTGAAATAAATCTGTACAATTCTCAGAGCGTAACCCATTTTGGTTGCCAAAATTGGGAAGCACTTTGCAAAATGTATGGTTTTTATGAGGATATGATTGTCAACATGGATCTTGGTGATCCTGACATCGAGCAAGGCAATATGGACATTTGGGTCCTTGTTGATACGCTTTCGATTCTACCGCTATGTGAGTTTCTCAAACATAGTTATTAACTAATTTATATTGTTTATTTCAAAATAGTTGACAGCTTATTTCCATTGACAGCTTATTTTCATTCTTCAAAGAATGTGCGGAAGATGGTAGACAGAACCCACTACACCGATGGCTCCGAACTAACTTATAAGGAGAAAAATCATCTGATCGCATTTTGTACTGATCTTGAGAATTACAATACCTATTATCGAACTCCTCCAAATTATGGTGAATACGTGCCACTAGTGCACGTGTGGAACCACGGTAACTTCTATGGAGATACCCTGGAAAGATTTTTTACTATTACGACATCCGTGCATCTTTTGCATACTTCTAAAACTAGTACATCATTGCTAACTACGAAGTTATTACTATGTTTTTCAACAGAAAATCCCGATGGATTGTGTGCCTCATCTGATGTATCAGAATGGTCGCCTTGATGTTCTGAACATACAGCCAGGTCATCCTGCGGATCTCACCTGTGCATATCGGATTTCTAAAACCGGTGAACACATGCTAATCAAAGAATGGAAAAAAAATGTTTGGACAGTCGTAAGGAGGTTCTTGGAAGCAACATTAAGCGAAAGGCAAGAATTGGAGACAGGATAATCTCCATTCTCCATAATGGAGAGTCAGGGGCTATCTTGTTTTTTATATTTTACCTTAGAAAATATAGTAGGTCCTAAGAGAATGTAGTAGGTCATATGAGGTAGAATATGTTTATTATGTGGTACAATGTGTTAGAGTTGATGATGAGGAGTAGTTGTGATTATGACTAGTGACCAACTTGCTATGTGATGTCTCATTGATGAAAACAATGATCATGAGGAGGTTTTATATGACAATGATGTATTATGATGATAAGTTGTTAATGATATGATGATGATGATTTTTATTATATTATTGGGTGAAAGAACCGCGGATTAGTTTCAAGTGTATGTCCATCCACTTGAAACTAGTCAACGATTCTTTCACCCTGTGATGTAATAACTCATTATGATGTAAAAACAATCTCTAAATTGTTGCTGTATGAAAACTTGTAAAAGGTGTATGAATACAACATGAAATAAAAGTGAAATACGGAATAATAGTAGTAGCGCGGGCTGAGAGAAGCGCTACTAGTAATTACCAGTGGCGTACTTTAGTGAAAGCGCTACTACTAAGTCGATATAGCAGTAGCGTGGGTTGACAGACGCTACTGCTAACCTTTAGCTGTAGCGCCTTACTAGTAGCGCCGCACCCAGCGCTACTGATAGGCATTATTCCCGCGCTACTGCTAGGGTTTTCCCTAGTAGTGGAATGTGGAGAAGAAAATCTTCGATCCATACTGCGGGATCTGTTGTGCCGTCGTACGATTCGATGTTCACGGGTTTAAACCCTTCTGAGAACTGGTGCTCCATTACCTCATCGGTGAAGCATAGGGGGTGTGCGGCGCCTCTGTATCGGGCCATGTCGCGACGCAGTTCGGATGAAGTCCGTATGCGGTTTTCGGCCCGAGCGTGGTTATGCTTGTCGCGCCAGGCTTGATAGCCGTCTTCTCGCGCCGGGGCACGCCCCCGTGATCCATAGATTGATCTGGTCTAATCGGCTCTATTTTCCAGGTCCTGTCGTAGGTCATATGTGTATCCCCGAGCTGTTGTTTCTCTGACGGCGAGGTGGTGCGGGCTGGTGTTCGGCTTGAGTTGTCGTTCTGTCCCGGCCACGTTGTGGTCGGTCAGGTCCGTTAGTAGCGTTATGCGCTGGTGGTATGGGCTCCAGCGCCTCATCGTCGAATTGGGGTAGCAGCTTGAGCTTCGAGTAACTCTTAGTTGGGCGTTCGAGGCCGTATTCCTCGGCTACCAGGACATTAGTCCATTTGTCATTGAGCAGATCTTGATCAGCTTGAAGCTGCTGCTGCTTCTTTTTCAGGCTTATTGCAGTGGCTATTAGCCACCGCTTAAAGCGCTCTTGTTCAAGGGGTTCCTCTGGCACGATGAAATCTTCGTCGCCAAGGCTCACGTCGTCCTTGGAGAGTGGTAGATAGTTGCTATCCTCCGAGTCCTCGTTCCCTGCTGGCTCGTCAGGGTCAACTTGCCCGTCCTCCCGATCATCCTGTTCAGATGTTGGTTCGATGGGGGCTTCTTTGTCTTCGGCGTTCTCCGGAGTATTATTGTCTCCGGTGCCGGTATTGCTATCTTTTCCGCGACGCGATTTAGAGCGGCGCCGCTGACGTCGACGCTTTGGTGGTATCTCTGGAGGTTCGTCCTCGACTGGATCCTTCTCATCATCGCCGTCGCCTTCTTTAGGTGTGTCCACCATATACACGTCATATGTGGAAGTGGTCGTCCATCGTTCGGTGAACGGCGGGTTTTGGGCCTGCTCCTCTCCGGCATCGTCGTCCATACCGTCGATGTCTTCAGAGGCGTAATCGAGCATGTCGGTTAAATCCTCGACAGTGGCTATGAAGTGGGTGGTGGGTGGGAAGTAAAATTCCCTGCTTTCAGCCCCTAGTCCGAGCTGGGCGCAATTCGGAAGCGATTCCTCTGTGATGGCAAGGGATTGCATTAAGTCCAAAGCCTCGTTTAAGAGCGAGGTTTGGACGGGGAAGCGAGAGTCCATGGAGTTGGGCGGGATAGAAGTTCCCTGACCGAGCTCACATGACGCGGACTTCGAGGGTTAGGAGCTAGTGTCCGGAGAAGAGCCCGGCTTTATGATGATAGAGGGAGCCTGAAGTAACTCCGGGCCTGCCGGTGATGCTATCCCCTTTGGTTCTCCAGTATCAAGCTCTATAGCTGCAGAGAGTCCGGCGGGCTCTAGACTCCCGTCTTCGGACCTGGTGACGTGCTCCGGATCTAAGGCCAGAGCGGTGGTTGGGGCCGCGAACCCCTGGAAGATCAAGTCTCCTCGGATATCAGCGACATAGTTCAGATTTCCAAAACTGATCTGACGTCCAGGGGCGTAGCTGTCGATCTGCTCTAGGTGGCCAACCGAGTTGGTCCGCAGTGCGAAGCCGCCGAATACAAAAATTTGGCCGGGGAAAAAATCTCCTTTACGACAGCATTGTTGTAGATGGTCGATGGAGCCATCGAGCCTTTCGACGACGGCACAGTGGAACTCTCAATGAAAGCACCAATGTCAGTGTCAAAACCGGCAGATCTTGGGTAGGGGGTCCCGAACTATGCATCTAAGGATCGAAGGTAACAAGAGACAGGGACACGATGTTTACCCTCTTAATGGAGGTAATACCCTACTTCTTGCTTGATTGACTTTGATTAGTATAGGGCTTACAAGAGTTGATCTACCTCGAGATCGTAATGGCTAAACCCTAGATGTCTAGCCTGTATGATTATGATTGCCTCTACGGCCTAAACCCTCTAGTTTATATAGACACCGGAGAGGCCTAGGGTTGTACATAGTCGGTTTACAGAGAAAGGAATCTTCATATCCGAACGCCAGGCTTGCCATCCACGCAAAGGAGAGTCCCATCCAGACACGGGGGAAAGCCTTCCGTCTTGTATCTTCACGGCCCATCAGTCCGGCCTACGTCATGTAGCCCGGACGCCGGGGGACCTCCTAATCCAGGACTCCCTCAGCTGAGTTTTGGTAGTCGGTCTTATCCGGCGTGTTCGAGGCGTTGCTGAGCCTCACATTGTCTTTATGGAGTCGGAACTGCTGAGGAGGGGCCCTTGCGGCGACGATGACATGAGGCAGGTGGTCGGTTCTGGCGCTGGCTCAGTGCTTTTCTCCTGCAATGCTTGTCGACGGAGTCGGAGCTGCCGGTTGCCGACGCGTGTGGTTGACTGTTTGGCTTTGGCCGACGCAGGCCTCGGCGTTTGCTTCAGGTGTGGGCTACATCGATGGTCGTCGATGGTGGAGTCGGAGTCGCCCTCGTGGAGGTGTGATGACGATGGCACCGGGTTGCAACCTCGACGGTGTTCTCTCCTTTGCGATGTGTGTGCGTTCTTGTGTGGGTTGCCAGGTCGCCTTGTGTGTCCTGTGTGGACGTGTTGTAACGGTTTTCTGTTAACTAACCGGACAACTCTCTTCTTCTTTATTAATGAGATGAGGCAAAGCTTTTACCTCTGTTTTGAAAAAAAATATCTGTGTTGTATTTCTAAAGAAAAAAAAGCTAGCAGCGGAATTTGCTTCAAGCTGGTCAAACACATGCACTCCGCACCACTATGCGTCAGCTAGCAAACACTTCCTCCAGCTCCATTAATTCATCTGAAATTTGAGCCTAAATTTGATCAAATATTTTTTTGTTTGCGGGGAAAATTTGATCAGGAATTGATTAAGAACATATGAATTATTATATGCTAAAACAAACATATATCATTGGATTCGTACTTTAAAGAAGCGTTCAATGGTCAAAACTTTGTCTTATGGCTCATGAATTATCAATTAAATTTGGAGTCAAACTGCTCACAAAATTCCACAGCATCCTATAATAAACACGGATGAAGCTTCGTCCAGAAATACTTGTCGGAGAAATGAATGTATTTAGACATATTTTAATTTTAGATACATCCATTTTTACATTTTCCGATTAGTATTTTCGGATGGAGGGAGTAGTAACTAGGCCTTGCCGTCCACGACATTTGCTCTACCTCTGCCGAGCAAACGCCGCCTCCTCGCGAAAGTGCCTTTCTGCTCCCGAGCTCAAATGAGCTCGGTGAACAGTAAAACCAAAAAAATCCAAAAAATCCATTTTTTTGGGAGAAGCATTGACAAAAGTTCTTGCAAAAATTTGTCATGAAATCACATTCCTGTAAGGCGTGGCAAAAAAAACAAATTTAGTGCTTCAAATACTTTTGAAAGTAACATTTTTAGAGTATCGATTTTTTTTGCCACTTTCTAGGAATGTGATTTCATGACGAATTTTTACATAAAACTTTTGTCAATGTTTCTTCCTATTTTTTTGAGTTTTATTTTATTTTATTTCGATTTTACTGTTCAACCGAGCACATTTGAGCTCGGGAGCAAAAACTCTGCATCCGCCTCCTCGTCCCTTCTTGAGAGTTGGCAACATTGATGATTGACCAGACCTGACCACAGGTTGTACCAGCAATTCAGGGAGCCGGGACCTGACCAGGCTGGGCCATGTTAATGCTCCTATCTTCGTTCTGTTGGGAAGAAATTTCGGTAGAGTTGGTGCTGGTTTGTGGTTTTCACACCGTATACGCGTGCTTGTTCTTTCCGTTCCTGTGCACCAGCAGCATATAAAATGAGGTCAACGATAGAAAGGTCGTACTGCGAACGTGTACTACTTGCTAGTATATTTATGAACGGTACGTATATGGGGGAGCATGTGTTCAAGCCGTTTCCGGTGGCGCCTTTCTTCTAGACTAAAACGTGGTACTTTCCGGAATCAGGAACGAGAGTACGTAGCTTTGGTTACCTACCCCGTGAGTGTGGTATGGCTTTCTCTTCGATGTGCCATGCTATTGTTTTCATGACCTCCTTTCCCATGCAACTTGTTTTTGTTTTGGTTTTTAGGGGGGCTTAAGTATAGTTAGTTTAGTTTGACTCTTGACAAAATATTGTTTTAGTGAAAGCCTTGGAAACTTGGTTGCAAAATGGACGCGGCTTTTTTGCTCATAGGAAGCATCAGAAATTGTCTTTTTTACACAAGCCACAAAAAACGTCGTTTTTCACCGAAACCTTGTGAACGGACATAAAAATGTCCGGATATACACGCGGGATTTTTGTTCCGAATTTTTCAACTTTTCAAAATGTGTGTTTCGACAATGGGTGCATATGCACGTAGGAGCAAAAGGGAATATCCGCATGAATGTCTTCAATAACAGAACTTGACATTAAGTTTTCCTGTGAGGTTGAACTTTGAAGATAGATCCGGGGAAAAAGCACAGGACGGCGTAGAATATGGAAGGTGCCCGACCTTTGGAAGGGGTCTGAGCACATTCTTCACTTTGTACGAGTTCCAATGCACTCGCGTTGCTTGTGTGTGTTTTCCGTATCTCAGGCGAGTTTGTTCTTGCTTTCTCTGCTGTCTCATCTGCCATGAGTCCAGGTCAACCTCAGTTCGATCATGAGCCCAAGGGATTGTGTGTGCGTGCGCATCATTACTGATAGCATTGACACTAGCTTGTTTTTGTGTTGCGATGAATTGTTACTTCTGGCAAATTTTGTACCGGCGGGGATTACATGTTACAAGCTCGGATACACCCGGATAAACAATAAAATAAAAATAATAAAAAGTTAAATATAAAATACTGACGTTTTTGGTAACAAACATGGTGGAATGTTCTATGTTCAATATTTACTTCTCGCACCTCTTGAAGCCTTCTTCTAGAAAGAACATGATGCTTTTCCAAATTGGGAACGAGAGTAGGTGCGGCGTGGAGCATCGAAGGCAGCCACAACCTACCACGCAAGTGGCTTCCTCCTCTTTGCCCATTGTTGTATTGTTTTCATGATCTATCACATTCTTTGTTCCCTTCCTTCCCTTTCCATGCAACTTGTTGTGTTTTGTATTTGGGGGAACTTAACCAGTTAATCTAGTTTGACTCTACAAAGATATTGTTCTAGTGGAAGTCTTGGTATTTTGTGCTGAAAGTTCTAACCATGTTTTTTTTAGTTCCGGTTGAGAGTTGGTGTGATTTTGTAAACGCCGAGAAATTAATACATGTATAGTTGCAATGTCAAATAGATTTTTCTTTGAGGGGGAATATCAAAGAGACCTGGATGTCTTCCATAACAGACCTTGACATCAAGTTTTCTTGTGAGGTTGCACTTTGAAGATAAATCGGGAAACAAACGACAGCGTAGAATAAGGAAGGAGCTGGAACTTTGGAAGGGGGCTGAGCATTCTCCACTTTGTAGGATTTCTTTATAATGCACGCGCATTGTCTGTGTGTCTGATTGTCGAAACTCCATGTTGGGACTGATAGAATTAGAGGAAGAGAATGATTGACCACACAATCGGTGGGTTTCCTGCTATCTCATATATATAGACAAGTACAAGATATACAGGGAAACAATCTGTACAAATCCTAACCATAATGGCATGATTACATGCAAGATATCAAGCTCTGAACATGGCAGGGTATAACCGAATATACTGACATATTCGGATTGCCTAACATCCCCCTGCAGTCGCAACGGGAGATTCTCGGACGCTGAGACTGGATCGAAAGTCCAAGAACAACGGTGATGGTAGACCTTTGGTGAATATGTCCGCGAATTGTCGAGACGATGGCACATGAAGAACTCGAATGTGCCCCAACGCAACACGACCTTGATGTGTTTGGTGCGCTGATGCTGAACCGGATTCATAGACATGTAGACAGCACTAAGATTGTCACAGAAGACAACAGTAGCACTGGGCAGAGGTCGGTGAAGCTCCTGGAGAAGTTGGCGGAGCCAACTGGCTTCAGCGACGGCGTGGGCGACAACTCGATACTCGGCTTCAGCGCTGGAACGGGAGACAGTGTACTGGTGCTTGGAAGACCAAGAAATGAGGTTGTCGCCGAAGAACACACAGTAGCCGGAGGTGGAGCGACGTGTGTCTGGATAACCAGCCCAGTCTGCGTCAGTGTAGGCGGCGAGACGATCCATGGAAGAAGGCACGAGCTGAAGGCCATGGTGAAGCGTACCCTTGACGTACCGAAGAACTCGTTTGACCAGAGACAAGTGCTGGTCGCGCGGGTCGTGCATGTGGAGGCATATTTGCTGCACGGCGTAGGCGATGTCCAGTCGAGTGAACGTCAAGTACTGGAGGGCACCAGCAAGACTTTGGTACTCCGAAGGATCAGCAACGGGGGGCCAGCCGCAGCGGCGAGCTTAGGCGAAGTGTCCACGGGAGTCGATGCAGAGTGTCAGGAGCTCATGCCAGCACACTCGAGAATCTCGAGAGCGTACTGAGTCTGTGAGAGAAACTTCCCCCGAGAATCACGTCGAACGGCGAGGCCGAGGAAGTGATGAAGCTCACCCAAGTCGGTCATGGCGAACTCGGCGCTGAGGGCAGCGATGACACGCTCGAGCAAGGCCGAGGTAGACGCCGTGAGGATGATGTCGTCGACGTAGAGAAGCAGGTAAGCCATGCCGAGCGTACCATGCAGTATGAAGAGCAAGGTGTCAGACTTCGAGCAGGTGAAGCCGAGAGTAGTGATGAAGGTCGCAAAGCGATGGTACCACGCACAAAGGGCTTGCTTCAGACCATAGAGTGCGCGGTTGAGGCAGCACACATGGTCAGGGCGAGCGGAGTCGACGAAGCCAGTGGGCTGGTGGCAATATACCACCTCGTCAAGATGCCCATGGAGAAAAGTGTTCTTGACATCGAGCTGGCGAATCTTCCAGTTGGAAGAGAGAGCGACAGAGAGGATAACCCGGATGGTAGCTAGTTTAACCACCGGGCTAAAGGTCTCGTCGAAATCAATGCCGTGTTCCTGGGAGAAACCACGCAGCACCCACTTTGTAGCGGTCGAGGCTGCCGTCGGGTTTGAACTTGTGACGAAAGACCCACTTGCCGGGGGGGGGGGGGTTGGTGGTGGTGGTGGGGGGGAGAGCACCCGTACTCGTCAGTCATAGCCGCCAGCCAGTTCGGGTCTTTGAGAGCACCATGAACGGACTTGGGGACTAGCGATGGAGTGGCGATGGGAGCGACGTGCAGGTTGAGGCGTTCACGCGGACCAATGATCTTTCCAGCCTGACAGCGGGTGATCATCTGACGGACAGGAGGCGGGGGCGATGGCCGTGGCGTGGTTGTGATCGAGCTGGACGCGGGAGACGCAGAGCCAGAGGCTGCGTCATCGCTAGCGTCGCTGGGAGACGCGGTCGTGGGCGAAACCTCATGGGCTGGCGTGTGCCCAGCCAAGGAGGCGGGCGAGGCCGGGGAGACCGGCGTGTGGGCCGGTGTGACCGGCGAGGAGGCGGCCGACGCAGCCGGGGCATGGGCCGGTGAAGCCGGTGCATGGACCGGCGTGCGCGGCGTCGCTGGAGCAGGCGCTGAGGAGGCTGAGCGCGGTCCAGCGGACCGACGCGGCCCAGCAAACCGACGCGGTCCAGCGTGCATGGGTGGCACGGGAACTGGGGCGAGCACATCAATTGGATCATCGGTCGGAGGAGGCGACGACGGCTGCTGCAGGTTAGAGACAGAAAAATCTGGTGCGAAAGGGAATCGAGTTTCGTCAAAAATCACATACCGAGAAATAATGATGCGACGAGACTCGAGATCCATGCAGCAGTAACCACGATGATTAGAGAGGTAACCGAGGAACACGCACGCTGTCGAACGGTGCGACAGTTTGTGAGGCATGGTGGCGGAGAGGTTTGGGTAACATAAACAACCGAACGTACGAAGGAGAGTATAGTCGGGTGTTTTGGAAAAAAGAGCGAAGTAGGGGCAAGGTGCGGCGAGAGCTTTGGTGGGTAGTCTATTGAGAAGATAGGTGGCCGCATGAAGAGATTCTACCCAAAATTTGCCAGGCATGCTCGCTTGAAATAAGAGTGTGCATACTATGTCGTTGACAGTGTGAATTATGCGTTCAGCTTTACCATTTTGTGGGGAAGTGTATGGACACGAGAAGCGTAGGAGAATCCCGTGTTTGACGGAGAGTTCCTGAAGAGCGTGGTTGTCGAATTCACGTCTGTTATCGCACTGAATGGCTTGAAGAGAAAGGGAAAACTGTGTGGCGACATAAGCACGAAAGTTAGATAAAGGGTGTGTCTAGGTCTCAGTCGACTGAGACTTAACCAAGTCTCACTCAAGTGATATAGTATATGAAAAGAAAAAGAAAAAACTGAAAAGACATTTTTTACGAATCTTAATGCAAGATCAATGGAATATAACATCGACTGAGACATAACGAAGTCTAAGTCGACTGAGACGTAGCAAAACTGTTAGATAAAAGAGAGAAAGCTTCAGATTTTTGGCGTAGGGGATACGTCCACAAATAATGAGTGAAATCATCTAAAATGACTAGAAAGTATTTATAGCCAGAGAGACTCGGAATAGGTGAAGTCCACAAATCACAGTGTATTAATTCAAAAGGTCTATGAGTTTGAGTAGTAGAAGCTGAAAATGGTAAACGAACATGACGGCCAAGTTGACATGCATGACATAAACTAGAGTCCTTGAGCACTTTATTTATGGGGAGCGATGACGACGAAACGAGGCGCCGGAATGCGTCAGCGCCGGGGTGACCAAGACGCCGATGCCAAAGAGTGGAGTCGGCGGTGATGGTGGTGAGGGCGTGCGGCAAGGAGGTGACCGGATAGAGATCACCCGAGCTACTGCACCTGAGAATCACGACCCCTGCCCTGAGATCCTTCACAGAAAAACCCCAAGGGTCAAATTCCACCGAACATAAGTTGTCAATAGTAAACTGACGAACAGAAATTAGATTTTTAACTATGCGGGGAGTGACAAGGACATCACAAAGAGTAAGACAACGAGAGGAAGTAGGGAGAGATGCATGACCGGAGTGAGAGACAGGAATAGAGGAACCATCTCCGACCATGATATGTTTATGTGGAGGATTGGAAGAGAGAGAGTTGAGGTTACCGGCGTCCCAGGACATGTGAGCGGCTGCTCCGGTGTCCATGACCCACTCCGTGGGAGCCTGCAAGCTCATGGTGTTGAAGTAGCTCGCAAGGGCGGACGGGTCCCATGTCGGTGTCGAGGGGGAGCCGTAGGTAGGGTAGCCGCTGTAAGTGAATGTGGCGATGGAGGTGCGTACGCCGGGGCAGTCAAGGCCATGTAGCCATGAGCCGGGCGGGATGGCGGGGCGGCAGGGCGCGGCCCGAGGATGCCGTTGGTGTGGCCAGCTTGGTCGTAGACGGGTCCTCCGTGACCCATCATCGGGTGCATGTAGATTGTGGATCGGTGGAGAGGGAGAGCAAAGCACCTTGGGTGCTGCCATTGCCATTGCCAAGAATATATAGGCGCGGGGCGCCAGTACAACAGGGGCGCGGAGCGCCAGTACAACAGAGAGAGAGAGAGCGCGTAGTGCTAGTACGTGCATGGGATCGTGGGTAGATGCATGCAGTACGTGGGAGAGTGGAGAGAACTGCTAACACCCCGCCGCAGTTTGAGCGTCCGGCGGCCGGACGCACAAGCTGGACCGGAAATCTTGGAACGCCGCCGTGGGCAGTCCTTTGGTGAGCACGTCGGCGAACTGTTGGGAGGTTGGCACATGGAGAACGCGCAGCTCACCCAATGCCACTTTCTCGCGTACAAAGTGGATGTCGAGCTCGATGTGCTTGGTCCGGCGATGGTGGACGGGGTTGGCCGCAATGTAGACGGACGAGATGTTGTCGCAGAAGATGACGCTGGCGCGAGGTAGAGGTACAGCGAGCTCGCCAAGAAGTTGACGTATCCAGCAGCACTCAGCAACCGTGTTTGCAACGGCGCGATATTCTGCCTCGGCGCTCGAGCGAGACACCGTCGCCTGTCGTTTGGACGACCATGATACAAGCGAGTCGCCGAGGTACACAGGGTAGCCGGACGTCGACCGGCGCGTGTCTGGGCAGCCGGCCCAGTCCGCGTCGGAGTAGGCGACGAGGTCGAGGGGGCCGGACCGCCGGAGATGGAGCCCATGCGATGTAGTGCCACGTAGGTAGCGCAGGATGCGCTTGGCCAGCGCACGGTGGACGTCGCGGGGATCATGCATCACAAGACAGCACTGTTGGACGGCGTAGGCGATGTCGGGCCGAGTCATGGTCATGTACTGGAGTGCGCCGACAATGCTGCGGTACTCGGAAGCGTCGGAGACGGGGGCACCATCATGGGCAGACAGCTTGGCGCGCGTGTCGACCGGCGTGGGCGCCGGCTTGCAGCCCTGCATGTTGGCGCGCTCGAGTAGTTCGTCGGCGTACTTGCTCTGGGAGAGGAAGAAGCCATCCGCGGTGCGAGTGACGGCGATCCCGAGGAAGTAGTGTAGAGGCCCGAGGTCTTTCATGGAGAACTCGGTCGACAGGAGCTGCTGGAGGTGTCGAAGAAGCGCCGTCGTCGAGGCAGTAAGCACAATGTCGTCGACGTACAACAGGAGGTAGGCAGTGCCGGCGTCGGAGTGGAGCACGAAGAGCGACGGATCCGCCCGCGAACTGGTGAAGCCGAGGCTGTGGACGAATGTGGCGAATCGACCAAACCACGCCCGCGGCGCCTGCTTGAGCCCATAGAGGGACTTGTCCAGCAGACACACGTGCTCAGGGCGACTCGTGTCGACGAAGCCGGCCGGCTGCTGGCAGTAGACCTGCTCGGAGAGATGCCCGTGGAGGAACGCGTTGTTGATGTCCATCTGGTGCACTGGCCACTGGCGCGTGGCGGCGATGGTGAGCACGACGCGGATTGTGGCCGCCTTGACCACCGGAGAGAATGTCTCGTCGAAGTCGATGCCGGGGCGCTGTGAGAAGCCGCGCACCACCCAGCGTGCCTTGTAGCGTTCGAGCGAACCATCGGACTTGAGTTTGTGACGGAAGAGCCATTTCCCGGTGACGATGTTGGCGCCGCGGGGTCGAGGGACGAGGCGCCACGTCCGGTTCTCCATGAGAGCCCTGTATTCTACCTGCATAGCAGAAAGCCAACGAGGATCTCGCATAGCCTCACGCACAGTTTTAGGGATGGGTGAGATGTTGGATGGAGCAGTAGTAACGTGGTGCTGTTCATACTTGGGATTGGGGAAGAATTTGCTAGCCTGAGCTCTTGTCTGCATTTTGTGTGTAGGTGCAGGAGGGGGTTGGCGTCGTGGCGCCTGTGGTGGCGAGGGGGGGGGGGTGACCGTGGCGGACTGTGGTGAAGACTGGGCTGGCGGGGAGGCGTCCGGCATGACATGGTCTGGGGTGGGAGGGACTGGCGTAGTGTGGTTGGACGGGGGTTGGGATACAGGCGTGGTATAGGTGGTGGCCGGGGCAGATGCGGGCACTAGTGAGGGCTGGGAACGGGGTCGTGTGGATATGGTAGGGAGGTCGTCGAGGAGATCAGCGACCGGTGCTGGGCTTGGTTGTTCGGCATGGAAGGGAAAGCTACGCTCATCGAAGACGACATGGCGAGATGTGATGACGCGGCCAGTGGCACGGTTGAGACATCGGTAGCCTTTGTGGTCTGCGGTGTACCCTAGGAAGACGCAGGGGGCCGATCGAGGCGCGAGTTTGTGTGGTGCAGTGGCTGCTAGGTTTGGAAAACACAGGCAACCGAAGACTCGCAGGGTGGTGTAGGTGGGGTGAACACCGTAAAGTAGGAAGAAAGGTGTTTGGTTGTGGCGCGGCCGGCATGGACGTCGGTTGAGGAGGAAGGTGGCGGTATTGAGGGCTTCGGCCCAGTAGGGAAACGGCATATGTGCGTGTATAAGGAGTGATCTGGTGATGTCATTGAGTGTCCTGAGTATGCGCTCGGCGCGTCCGTTCTGCGGCGATGTGTAGGGGCATGATAAGCGGAGCACTATGCCTAGCGAGGAGAAGAATTGGCGCGATGCATGATTGTCGAACTCCTTGCCATTATCAGTTTGGATAGTGAGCATGGATAGACGAAAGTGGTTGTGGATGAATTGAAGACGCGGAGAGTGGGTAGCACATCAGACTTGCGGCAAAGCGGGAACGTCCATACAAAGTGACTGTAATCATCGAGTAGAACAAGGTAATACTGATAACCAGATATACTAAGCACGGGAGATGTCCACACATCACAATGTACAAGCTGGAAAGGAAAATACGACACATGTTCGGAAGTGCTAAATGGTAGACGAACACTTTTGCCTAATTGACACGCTTGGCAAACGGTGCTGGGGCTAGCAACATGATCCAGCGACGAGCTCTTGAGAGTGTGGTCCAAAGCATCAGCGCCTAGATGCCCAAGGCGTTGATGCCATAGATCACGGGAGACGGCAGTCAGGGCATGGTGGGTGCGGTTCGGTGGCGACGTGGTGGACATGGGGTAGAGCTCGTCGTCGTCGGAGTTACATCGGAGGATCACCTTCTTCATTCTTCGGTCCTTAACAGAAAAACCAATGTCATCAAACTCGACATTAACAGGGTTGTGGCGAGCGAGGGCTTTGACGGACAGAAGGTTTTTGATGATGTGCGGGGAGACTAGAACGTGTTGTAGAGAAAGGGGTGATTGGGCTGTAGGAATGGTGGCGTGGCCAATGTGCGTGGCGGGGAGCAAGGATCCGTCGCCAACTACCATGGAGGTAGAAGAACAGGGAGCAGAGGAGGAGAGCATACCGGGGGACGACGCCATGTGTGTGGTGGCGCCGGTATCCATGTACCAGTCGGAGCCAGACAGCTGCGGTTGTTGCTGCTGCAGGGTCATGGCGTTGAGCGCCTGTACCAGGGCGCTCTGGTCCCAGGCAGGCGCGTTGGAGTTGGGCGCTCCACCAGCGAGGGCACCATACAGCGGGTGCGGCGGCACCGCTCCAGCTGTCCAGTGTGCCGGCATGGATGGGGGTGGCGGGGACGCGTTGGGGCCGTAATGCGCGGCCACACCAGCGAAGGGGGACGCGCCACCGGGGCAAGGGCCAAGTATGCCCGCACCAGGGGCGTGTGGACGCCATGGCATTGGCCACGCATGGACCATGCCAGTCCAGGGCGCGGGCGCCGGAGCAGAGGGGCGAGGAGGAGCCCCGCCGCCTGGATGAGGGGCGGAGCCCCCGCCGGAGTGCGAGGAGGATCCCCCGCCGGAGTAGTTGCCCTTGCCTTTTCCTTTGTAGCGCCCGCCACCGCCCTGCCCCCTGCCGTTGTGGGTGCTCGGTGTGCGCCCGACGTGGAGCGCGGTCTCCGTGTTGTGGTCGGCGGACTGTCGGCCCTCCTCGAGGAGGAGGAAAGCACGACAGCGAAGGAGGGAGGGGAATGGGCTCTGCATGGTGAGGATGGGCACGGCATAGCGGAAACGGGGGTGAAGGCCACGAATCATGTTGAGCACCTGATCACGATCGTCGACAGGAGAGCCGAGGTCGGCGAGGCGGTCGGCGCACTCCTCGAGCCGGGCGAAGTAGGTGAGGATCGATGAGGACCCCTGCTCGATCCGCCGGAACTCAGTGGCCTGGAAAACCACCTGATGCTCGCGGTTCTCCAGAAAGAGACTGCAGATGGCGGCCCAGACCTCGCCGGCGGTGGCGCCGCGCTGGTGGACGAGGCCAAACACCTCTGGGCTGATGCGGTTGTAGAGCCACGAAACGAGGTGTGCGTCTTCTTGCAGCCACACCGGATCAGTGGGGCGAGCCGCGCCGGAGATGTGGTCGAGGACGGCGTACTTCTGGAAGGTGACCTCAAACAGAGTGCGCCACTGGGAGAAGTTGGGCGGGCTGAGGCCGAGGACGAGTGGGACCTGCTGGTTGATGAAGACACCGGCGAGGGGGGAGAGGTCGCGGACACCCGTGGAGGACGACGCGGTCGGGTCCGGCAGGAAGAGCGGCCCGCGAGCGAGCGCACCCGGCGTCAGCAGTGTCTGGGTGGAGGAGGAGGAGACCGGCGTGGCAGGTGTGCGTGGGGCGCCGCCGGTTCCAGAGCCGGTGCCGGGAGGAGGAGGTGGGGGGGGGGAGGTGGTGGAGTGTGGGATGCCATGGCGGTTATGGGGAGTCAGAGAGGCAGCGGAAGAGTGGTTCAGCGACGAAGGAAAAAACCCACGTCTGATACCATGTGGATCGGTGGAGAGGGAGAGCAAAGCACCTTGGGTGCTGCCATTGCCATTGCCAAGAATATATAGGCGCGGGGCGCCAGTACAACAGGGGCGCGGAGCGCCAGTACAACAGAGAGAGAGCGCGTAGTGCTAGTACGTGCATGTGATCGTGGGTAGATGCATGCAGTACGTGGGAGAGTGGAGAGAACTGCTAACATAGATGGCACCAGTCCAGGGGTGCTGCATGCTGGGAAAGGCGGGGGCGCCACCACCCCCGTTGTTCTTCTTCTTGCCCTTGCGGCCTGAACCATTGCCGGAGGGGGCGCCAAAGGGTGCAGGAGCGCCAAACCTGGAGCGCCCGGCGTGAGGCTGCTGCGGCGAGAGAGCAGGGCCGCCGTGAAGCCCCCCAGCAGGGGGGCGGTGTAGAAGGCCGAGGGTGAAGACGATCTCGTGTTCGACGGCTTAAGCTCCTGGAGAAGAAGCATGTTGCGAAATTGAAGAAAGGTAGGAAACGGCGTGAGGAGGGGAGCGAGGTTGCCGATGCCCTTGTAGTGGTCGTTGAGGCCCTTGATGGTGTTCCACACAAAGGCGTCGTCGGAGACGGGGGCGTTGACGTCGGCGAGGGCGTCGGTGACCGTCTTCTACTCAAGGCAATAGGCGGTGACACTCTTGTCCAACTGCTCGATGTTGCGGAAATTCTGGCCAAGATAGCCGGCACGGGCTTGCTGGTTGTCGCGGAAGAGGGCGGTGATGGCGCCGGGGATGGCGGAGGCCGTTGTGCCCGCCGCCATGACCATGTCGGAGATGTCGGGAGCGATGAAGCCGTACAGCCAACGAAGGACGATGGAGTCCATACGCTGCCATTCCTCGTCGACCGAAGGAGGCGCCGCGTCGAGGTGATCCGCGAGGGCGTATTGGCTGACGGCGATGTCGAGGAAGCGACGCCACTTGGTGAAGTTTGCGGCCTTGAGGTCGAGGGTGACTGGGATCAGGCTCTTGACGTTTTGGATGGCAGTGGCCTGAGCCCAGAGGGCGGCGTGGGGATGAGGAAGATCGCCGGCGCCAGACATGGCTGCGGCGGCGGAGGCGGGAGAGGAGGGGCGGCGTGGGAGCCTGGGGCGGCGGCGGTAGTGGAGAGGGGCGGAAGCAAATCGCTTGGCTGATACCATGATAGAATTAGAGGAAGAGAATGATTGACCACACAATCAGTGGGTTTCCTGCTATGTCATATACTCCCTCCGTTCCCAAATATAAGTTTTTCTAGTGGTTTCACTAGGTGGACTACATATGAAGCAAATTGAATGAATCTACATTTAAAATACATCTATATACATTCGTATGTGGTTTATAGTGGAATCTTTACAAAGACTTATATTTAGGAACGGAGGGAGTATATAGACAATTACAAGATATACAGGGAAACAATCTGTACAAATCCTAACCATAATGGCCTGATTACATGCAAGATATCAAGCTCTGAACATGGCAGGGTATAACCAAATATACTGACATATTCGGATTGGCTAACAGGGACCAAAAACCTTAGGCCACTTTAGACAATCTCCTAGCTTTTTCGTTGTCACATATCTTAAGGATGCTAACATGGCCCATTTCTTTACATATTTCACGTCATCACATGGTAATCAAAATGCTAACTTTGTTTTATCTTTTATTATATGTCTCGGTACGCCGTAGGTTGAATTTTATTTATGAGCCAAGTGTTATTTTCTCTTCCAGTACAACTAAAAAAACACTCCCTATAAAATTGTACCAAGTCAACGACACTTATTTTGGGACAGAGGGAGAACTATAACTATTTACGAACTTTATGAAGAGTTCATACAAAAACATAAATATCTTTATTTCCTATTATTTCTTATTTCAACTTTCATGTTAAAGGAGTTGTGTTATTTATTCACCTAACATGAATTTGATATAGTTTATACCAAAAATAGTAATTTAATATTTCATATTGAGTTTCTACAAACACCAAGTAGCAAATTAGTTTCATTTCAAATCCAAATGTCATATAATAAACCGGCTATGTAATTCTTATCCAAATTATTTATTCACCTAACATGAACTTGAGTAATTAATTTAGTTTGACCTCGACAAAATATTGTTTTACTGGAAGTCTTGGAAATTTGTCTTGAAAGTAACCAAGAGGTTGTAGGTTTTTTTATTGCAGTGAGAGCTGATGTTCATGGATTTTGTGTTGAATGTTTTGGATTTCGAGGTGATGAGCCTGCGTGATTTGTAGGATTCCGAAAATTCGAAATAACTATGTATAATTGTAATGTCAAAGACACTTTTCCCCGCGAATATCAATGAATGTATTTCGAAAACATGTCTTTACATCAGCTTTTGTTTCTTTGACTTTGTGTGTGGTTGAGCTTAGAAGATAACTCGGGGAACAAGCAAAAGACAACAGCGAACAAGGAGCCAAAACTTCAAAAGGGGTAGGAGCATTCTCCATTTTGTAATATTTCTAATGCACACATGTTTGTCTCTGTGTGCACTTTTGTCGAAACTCTGATAAAACCAGAAACCTTTGGGCCACTTCACACCATCTCCTTGCTTGTTCTTTCCGGCAAGCTTCTTCTTGCTTTCTCTGCCGTCTCAATTGCCATTAGGTCACGTCGATCTTGATATAGATCATGAGCCAAAGGGCGTGCACGCGTGCGTGCGCATCACCACTACTGGTAGCATCAACATTGGTTTATTTTTATGTCGTTGCACGCCCTTGTTCCGATAGCGGGGATGTAAGTCATGGCGGAACTTCCATCAGTGCGACTAGAGGTAGCCTACAACTCACCTCAGTCGTGGGAGTGGTGAAGTGGGCAGCCTTGTAGGCGGGTGTGTTTCCTACGGCGGTGATTCGTGCATCGGCTCAACGAGGTAAGGTTGTTGCTTTCTCTCTATTCGGTTCGATTTGATTCCATATTGTTTTCTATGGTCCTCTGTAATCCCATCTCCCATAGGCTTGAGAGAGAAAAGGGGCTTAATCCAACATAAGAGGATTGATGGATGGTGGCGGCCATATCCAGCAAGCAGCCCCACAATGACACAAGACATATTATTCGCTCAAGGTAATATATGCATGAGAATGATATATTCTACCAGATTAATTTTGATAGTAGTACTGATAATTTTGCATAAAAATATTAGTAAAAAAGTGTTTTACGTAATCGATCCAGTTATTTGTCTTCCAAGTGATACAAGTGAAATGATCTAGATGACGACTAGAGGGGGTGCTACCTCTTGAGCATGCGTTGGTTTTCCGTTGAAGAGGAAAGGGTGATGCAGCCAAGTAGCGTAAGTATTTCTCTCAGGTTTTGAGAACCAAGGTATCAATCCAGTAGGAGGCAACGCTCAAGTCACCTAGTACCTGCACAAACAATCAAGAACCTTGCAACCAACACGATAAAGGGGTTGTCAATCCCTTCACGGTCACTCACAAAAGTGAGATCTAATAAAGATAGTAAAGTAAATATTTTTGGTATTTTTGTTATATAGATTGGAAAGTAAAGATTGCAAAATAAAAAGAACGGCGACAGAAATTGGCAAGTTAACGGGAAACTAATATAATGTAAAATAGACCCGGGGGCCATAGGTTTCACTAGTGGCTTCTCTCAAGATAGCATGTATTACAGTGGGTGAACAAATTACTGCCGAGCAATTGATAGAAAAGCGCATAGTTATAAGAATATCTAAGGCAATGATCATGAATATAGGCACCACGTTCGTGTCAAGTAGATCGAAACGATTCTGCACCTACTACTATTACTCCACACATCGACCGTTATCCATCATGCATCTAGAGTATTAAGTTCATAAGAACAGAGTAACACATTAAGCAAGATGACATGATGTAGAGGGATAAACTCAAGCAATATGATATAAACCCCATCTATTTATCCTCGATGGTAACAATACAATACGTGCCTTGCTGCCCCTACTGTCACTGGGAAAGGACACTATGATACGTCTCCAACGTATCTATAATTTTTGATTGCTCAATGCTATATTATCTTCTGTTTTGGACATTATTGGGCTTTATTATTCACTTTTATATTATTTTTGGGACTAACGTATTAACCGGAGGCCCAGCCCAGAATTGCTTTTTTTTGCCTATTTCAGAGTTTCGCGGAAAAAGAATATCAAACGGAGTCCAAACGGAATGAAACCTTCGGGAACTTGATTTTCGAAACGAACATGATCCAGGAGACTTGGACCCTACGTCAAGCAACCAACAGGGAAGCCACGAGGTAGGGGGCGCGCCTACCCCCCTAGGGCGCACCCTCCACCCTCGTGGGCCCCCTGTTGCTCCACCGACGTACTTCTTCCTCCTATATATACCTACGTACCCCCAAACGATCAGATACGGAGCCAAAAACCTAATTCCACCGCCACAACCTTCTGTACCCATGAGATCCCATCTTGGGGCCTGTTCCGGAGCTCCGCCGGAAGGGGCATCGATCACGGAGGGCTTCTACATCAACACCATAGCCCCTCCGATGAAGTGTGAGTAGTTTACCTCAGACCTTCGGGTCCATAGTTATTAGCTAGATGGCTTCCTCTCTCTTTTTGGATCTCAACACAATGTTCTCCCCCTCTCTCGTGGAGATCTATTCGATGTAATCTTGTTTTTGCGGTGTGTTTGTTGAGACCGATGAATTGTGGGTTTATGATCAGGTTTATCTATGAACAATATTTGAATCTTCTCTGAATTCTTTATGTATGATTGGTTATCTTTGCAAGTCTCTTCGAATTATCAGTTTGGTTTGGCCTACTAGATTGATCTTTCTTGCAATGGGAGAAGTGCTTAGCTTTGGGTTCAATCTTGCGGTGTCCTTTCCCAGTGACAGTAGGGGCAGCAAGGCACGTATAGTATTGTTGCCATCGAGGATAACAAGATGGTTTTTTTATCATATTGCATGAATTTATCCCTCTACATCATGTCATCTTGCTTAAGGCGTTACTCTGTTCTTATGAACTCAATACTCTAGATGCATGCTGGATAGCGGTCGATGTGTGGAGTAATAGTAGTAGATGCAGGCAGGAGTCGGTCTACTTGTCTCGGACGTGATTCGTATATACATGATCATACCTAGATATTCTCATAACTATGCTCAATTCTGTCAATTGCTCAACAGTAATTTGTTCACCGACCGTAAAATACTTATGCTCTTGATAGAAGCCACTAGTGAAACCTATGGCCCCCGGGTCTATCTTCATCATATTAATCTTCCAACACTTAGTTATTTCCTTTGCTTTTTATTTTACTTTGCATCTTTATCATAAAAATACCAAAAAATTATCCTATCATATCTATCAGATCTCACTCTCGTAAGTGACCATGTAGGGATTGACAACCCCTTATCGCGTTGGTTGCGAGGATTTATTTGTTTTGTGTAGGTGCGAGGGACTCGCGCGTAGCCTCCTACTGGATTGATACCTTGGTTCTCAAAAACGGAGGGAAATACTTACGCTACTTTGCTGCATCACCCTTTCCTCTTCAAGGGAAAACCAACGCAGTGCTCAAGAGGTAGCAAGAAGGATTTCTGGCGCCGTTGCCGGGGAGGTCTACGCAAAAGTCAACATACCAAGTACCCATCACAAACCCTTATCTCCCGCATTACATTATTTGCCATTTGCCTCTCGTTTTCCTCTCCCCCACTTCACCCTTGCCGTTTTATTCGCCCTCTCCTTTTCGTTCGCCTCTTTTCCGTTTGCTTGTCGTTATGGCTAGTCCTTTATCTTCTCCGTTGTCTCCCGAAAATGAAGTTCTCAATTTTAAACAAAGGGAGGGAGAAAATCTGAAAGACGCTTCGTATCGAATTTGCAATGCTCAAAATAGATCTACCAGGAAGCAATCTACTTCCGTTCTTCTCCGCAATTTTTATATAGGTGCTAATCCTTGGTATAGGTATATTCTTGACACCATTACCGGAGGGAATTTCTTGGGTAGCCATACTTTTGACTCTTATAATGCTATGATAGATTTATTTTGCTCACCACCTCTCTTGGTTAATGGAACTATTTTAACTTTGGAGCATGTAATGCAAAGACTTGAAATCATTGAAAATAAAGTTGCTACCGTAGAGCTAATTGAAAATTTGGATAAAAAGATCCACAACCAAATTACCCAATACGGATCTAAAGTAGGAGTCACTTTGAAAAATATTAAGGAGAAGGAACCCATAGTTAATGAAAGGATAAATCAGGATTCTACTAGAATCGATAAACTTGAGGGTATTATTACCAACTTGGGAACCGCTTTTTCTTCCGTAAAAAATGCTCCTAGTCCTCCAACTAAAATTGCCAAGCTTATGTATGTTCCTAAAAATAAGGGTGAATCCTCTAGTAAGGAAACTGCGGATCTTAAATCTATAAGTATTCATCCCAATCTTTTTGCTATCATTAAGGAACCATTTGCTACAAATGAATTTTTTGATCTTGTTCCTAGAAGCTTGATAACTTATAAAAATAAAGAAACTCTTAAGGGTGATAGATTTATTATTGAAGAATTGCCTACCAAAGATGGCAACACCTAGATCTATCCTTGCTTTTATGCCTAGCTAGGGGCGTTAAACGATAGCGCTTGTTGGGAGGCAACCCAATTTTATTTTTAGTTTTTTTGCTTTTTTGCTTCTGTTTAGGAATAAATATTTGTTCTAGCCTCTGGTTAGATGTGTTTTTATGTTTTAATTAGTGTTTGTGCCAAGTTAAACCTATAGGATCTTCTAGGATGATAGTTATTTGATCTTGCTGTAATTTCCAGAAACTTTCTGTTCACGAGAACAATTGTTAAAAATCACCAGAACGTGATAAAATACTGATTCAAATTGCTGCTGATCAATAAACAAATTGCCTAGGTCTTCCTATTTTGGATGATTTTTGGAGTTCCAGAAGTTTGCGTTAGTTATAGATTACTACAGACTGTTCTGTTTTTGACAGATTCTGTTTTTCGTGTGTTGTTTGCTTATTTTGATGAATCTATGGCTAGTAAAATAGTTTATAAACCATAGAGAAGTTGGAATAAAGTAGGTTTAACACCAATATAAATAAATAATGAGTTCATTACAGTACCTTGAAGTGGTCTTTTGTTTTCTTTCGCTAACGGAGCTCACGAGATTTTCTGTTAAGTTTTGTGTTGTGAAGTTTTCAAGTTTTGGGTGAAAGATTTGATGGATTATGGAACAAGGAGTGGCAAGAGCCTAAGCTTGGGGATTCCCATGGCACCCCCAAGATAATCTAAGGACACCAAAAAGCCAAAGCTTGGGGATGCCCCGGAAGGCATCCCCTCTTTCGTCTACTTCCATCGGTAACTTTACTTGGAGCTATATTTTTATTCACCACATGATATGTGTTTTGCTTGGAGCGTCTTGTATGATTTGAGTCTTTGCTTTTTAGTTTACCACAATCATCCTTGCTGTACACACCTTTTGAGAGAGACACACATGATTCGGAAATTATTAGAATACTCTATGTGCTTCACTTATATCTTTTGAGTTATATAGTTTTTGCTCTAGTACTTCACTTATATCTTTTAGAGCACGGTGGTGGATTTGTTTTATAGAAACTATTGATCTCTCATGCTTCACTTAGATTATTTTGAGAGTCTTAAATAGCATGGTAATTTGCTTAAAAATAATCCTAATATGCTAGGTATTCAAGATTAGTAAAAACTTTCTTATGAGTGTGTTGAATACTAAGAGAAGTTTGATGCTTGATGATTGTTTATAGATATGGAGGTAATAATATCAAAGTCATGCTAGTTGAGTAGTTGTGAATTTGAGAAATACTTGTGTTGAAGTTTGTAAGTCCCGTAGCATGCACGTATGGTAAACGTTATGTAACAAATTTGAAACATGAGGTGTTCTTTGATTGTCTTCCTCATGAGTGGCGGTCGGGGACGAGCGGTGGCCTTTTCCTACCAATCTATCCCCCTAGGAGCATGCGCGTAGTGCTTGGTTTTTGATGACTTGTAGATTTTTGCAATAAGTATGTGAGTTCTTTATGACTAATGTTGAGTCCATGGATTATACGCACTCTCACCTTTCCACCATTGCTAGCCTGTTCGGTACCGTGCATTGCCCATTCTCACATTGAGAGTTGGTGCAAACTTCGCCGGTGCATCCAAACCCCGTGATATGATACGCTCTTCCACACATAAACCTCCTTATATCTTCCTCAAAACAGCCACCATACCTACCTATTATGGCATTTCCATAGCCATTCCGAGATATATTGCCATGCAATTTTCCACCATTCCGTTTATCATGACACGTTCATCATTGTCATATTGCTTAGCATGATCATGTAGTTGACATAGTATTTGTGGCAAAGCCACCATTCATAATTCTTTCATACATGTCACTCTTGGTTCATTGCATATCCCGGTACACTACCGGAGGCATTCATATAGAGTCATACCTAGTTCTAGTATCGAGTTGTAATCATTGAGTTGTAAATAAATAGAAGTGTGATGATCATCATTTTCTAGAGCATTGTCCCAAGTGAGGAATAAAAAAAGAGAAAGGCCATAAAAAAGAGAAGGCCCAAAAAAATGAGAGAAAAAGAGAGAAGGGACAATGTTACTATCCTTTTACCACACTTGTGCTTCAAAGTAGCACCATAATCTTCATGATAGAGAGTCTCTTGTTTTGTCACTTTCATATACTAGTGGGAATTTTTCATTGTAGAACTTGGCTTGTATATTCCAACAATGGGCCTCCTCAAGTGCCCTAGGTCTTCGTGAGCAAGCAAGTTGGATGCACACCCACTTAGTTTCTTTTGTTGAGCTCTCATATATTTATAGCTCTAGTGCATCCGTTGCATGGCAATCCCTACTCCTTGCATTAACATCAATCGATGGGCATCTCCATAGCTCATTGATTAGCCTCGTTGATGTGAGACTTTCTTCTTTTTTGTCTTCTCCACATAACCCCCATCATCATATTCTATTCCACCCAAAGTGCTATATCCATGGCTCGCGCTCATGTATTGCGTGAGGGTTTATAAGTTTGAGATTACTAAAGTATGAAACAATTGCTTGGCTTGTCATCGGGGTTGTGCAGGATGAGAGCATTCTTGTGTGACGAAAATGGAGCATGACTAAACTATATGATTTTGTAGGGATGAACTTTCTTTGGCCATGTTATTTTGAGAGGATATAATTGCTTAGTTAGTATGCTTGAAGTATTATTATTTTTATGTCAATATGAACTTTTATCTTGAATCTTTCGGATCTGAATATTCATACCGCAATTAAGAAGAATTACATTGAAAGTATGCCTAGTAGCACTCCGCATCAAAAATTCTGTTTTTATCATTTACCTACTCGAGGACGAGCAGGAATTAAGCTTGGGGATGCTTGATACGTCTCCAACGTATCTATAATTTTTGATTTCTCCATGCTATATTATCTTCTATTTTGGACATTATTGGGCTTTATTATTCACTTTTATATTATTTTTGGGACTAACCTATTAACCGGAGGCCCAGCCCAGAATTGCTGTTTTTTTGCCTATTTCAGAGTTTTGTAGAAAAAAAATATCAAACGGAGTCCAAACGGAATGAAACCTTCGGGAACGTGATTTTCGGAACGAACATGATCCAGGAGACTTGGACCCTACGTCAAGCAACCAACAGGGAAGCCACGAGGTAGGGGGGCGCGCCTACCCCCCTAGGGCGCGCCCTCCACCCTCGTGGGCCCCCTGTTGCTCCACCGAGGTACTTCTTCCTCCTATATATACCTACGTACCCCCAAGCGATCAAATACGGAGCCAAAAACCTAACTCCACCGCCGCAACCTTCTGTACCCACGAGATCCCATCTTGGGGCCTGTTCCGGAGCTCCGCCGGAAGGGGCATCGATCACGGAGGGCTTCTACATCAATACCATAGCCCCTCCGATGAATTGTGAGTAGTTTACCTCAGACCTTCGGGTCCATAGTTATTAGCTAGATGGCTTCCTCTCTCTTTTTGGATCTCAATACAATGTTCTCCCCCTCTCTCGTGGAGATCTATTCGATGTAATCTTCTTTTTGCGGTGTGTTTGTTGAGACCGATGAATTGTGGGTTTATGATCAAGTTTATCTATGAACAATATTTGAATCTTCTCTGAATTCTTTAATGTATGATTGGTTATCTTTGCAAGTCTCTTCGAATTATCAGTTTGGTTTGGCCTACTAGATTGATCTTTCTTGCAATGGGAGAAGTGCTTAGCTTTGGGTTCAATCTTGCAGTGTCCTTTCCTAGTGACAGTAGGGGCAGCAAGGCACGTATAGTATTGTTGCCATCGAGGATAACAAGATGGGTTTTTTATCATATTGCATGAATTTATCCCTCTACATCATGTCATCTTGCTTAAGGCGTTACTCTGTTCTTATGAACTTAATACTCTAGATGCATGCTGGATAGCGGTCGATGTGTGGAGTAATAGTAGTAGATGCAGGCAGGAGTCGGTCTACTTGTCTCGGACGTGATGCCTATATACATGATCATACCTAGATATTCACATAACTATGCTCAATTCTGTCAATTGCTCAACAGTAATTTGTTCACCCACCGTAAAATACTTATGCTCTTGAGAGAAGCCACTAGTGAAACCTATGGACCCCCGGGTCTATCTTCATCGTATTAATCTTCCAACACTTAGTTATTTCCTTTGCTTTTTATTTTACTTTGCATCTTTATCATAAAAATACCAAAATATTATCCTATCATATCTATCAGATCTCACTCTCGTAAGTGACCGTGTAGGGATTGACAACCCCTTATCGCGTTGGTTGCGAGGATTTATTTTTTTTGTGCAGGTGCAAGGGACTCGCGCGTTGCCTCCTGCTGGATTGATACCTTGGTTCTGAAAAACCGAGGGAAATACTTACGCTACTTTGCTGTTGGGGATCGTAGCAGAAATTAAAATTTTTATACGCATCACCAAGATCAATCTAAGGAGTCATCTAGCAACAAGAGAGAGGAGTGCATCTACATACCCTTGTAGATCGCGAGCGGAAGCGTTCAAGTGAACGGGGTTGATGGAGTCGTACTCGTCGTGATCCAAATCACCGATGACCGAGCGCCGAACGGACGGGACCTCCGCGTTCAACACATGTACGGTTGGGGAAGACGTCTCCTCCTTCTTGATCCAGCAAGGGGGAGGGAGAGGTTGATGGAGATCCAGCAGCACGACGGCGTGGTGGTGGAAGCAGCGGGGATCTCGGGAGGGAGAGGGAGGCGCCAGGGGCTTGGGTGCGGCTGCCCTCCCCCCTCTTTATATAGGGCCCCTGGGGGCGCCGGCCCTGGGAGATCCCATCTCCAAGGGGGGCGGCGGCCAAGGGGGTGGCTTGCCCCCCAAGCCAAGTGGGGCGCACCCCACCCCTAGGGTTTCCAACCCTAGGCGCAGGGGGAGGCCCAAGGGGGCGCACCACCCCACCAGGGGCTGGTTCCCCTCCCACTTCAGCCCATGGGGCCCTCCGGGATAGGTGGCCCCACCCGGTGGACCCCCCGGGACCCTTCCGGTGGTCCCGGTACAATACCGGTGACCCCCGAAACTTTCCCGGTGGCCGAAACTGGACTTCCTATATACAATTCTTCACCTCCGGACCATTCCGGAACTCCTCGTGACGTCCGGGATGTCATCCGGGACTCCGAACAACTTTCGGATTTCCGCATACTAATATCTCTACAACCCTAGCATCACCGAACCTTAAGTGTGTAGACCCTACGGGTTCGGGAGACATGCAGACATGACCGAGACGACTCTCCGGTCAATAACCAACAGCGGGATCTGGATACCCATGTTGGCTCCCACATGTTCCATGATGATCTCATCGGATGAACCACGATGTCAAGGATTCAATCAATCCCGTATACAATTCCCTTTGTCAATCGGTACGTTACTTGCGCAAGATTCGATCGTCGGTATCCCAATACCTTGTTCAATCTCGTTACCGGCAAGTCACTTTACTCGTACCGTAATGCATGATCCCGTGACCAAACACTTGGTCACATTGAGCTCATTATGATGATGCATTACCGAGTGGGCCCAGAGATACCTCTCCGTCATACGGAGTGACAAATCCCAGTCTCGATTCGTGCCAACCCAACAGACACTTTCAGAGATACCCGTAGTGCACCTTTATAGCCACCCAGTTACGTTGTGATGTTTGGCACACCCAAAGCACTCCTATGGTATCCGGGAGTTGCACAATCTCATGGTCTAAGGAAATGATACTTGACATTTTGAAAAGCTCTAGCAAACGAACTACACGATCTTGTGCTATGCTTAGGATTGGGTCTTGTCCATCACATCATTCTCCTAATGATGTGATCCCGTTATCAATGACATCCAATGTCCATAGTTAGGAAACCATGACTATCTGTTGATCAACGAGCTAGTCAACTAGAGGCCCACTAGGGACATGTTGTGGTCTATGTATTCACACATGTATTACGATTTCCGGATAACACAATTATAGCATGAACAATAGACAATTATCATGAACAAGGAAATATAATAATAACCATTTTATTATTGCCTCTAGGGCATATTCCCAACATTTTCTGCATCACCCTTTCCTCTTCAAGGGAAAACCAACGCAGTGCTCAAGAGGTAGCACACTGCAAGATTGAACCCAAAGCTAAGTACTTCTCCCATTGCAAGAAAGATCAATCTAGTAGGCCAAACTAAACCGATAATTCGAAGAGACTTGCAAAGATATCAAATCATGCATATAAGAATTCAGAGAAGAACCAAATAATATTCATAGATAATCTTGTTCATAAATCCACAATTCATCGGATCTCGACAAACACACCGCAAACGAGTATTACATCGAATAGATCTCCAAGAACATCGAGGAGAACTTTGTATTGAGAATCAAAGAGAGAGAAGAAGCCATCTAGCTAATAACTATGGACCCGAAGGTCTGTGGTAAACTACTCATGCTTCATCGGAGAGGCTATGGTGTTGATGTAGAAGCCCTCCGTGATCGATTCCCCCTCTGGCAGATCGCCGGAAAAGGCCCCAAGATGGGATCTCATGGGTACAGAAGGTTGCGGCGGTGGAAAAGTGCTTTAGTGGCTCCCCCTGATCGATCTAGGGTATATGAGTATATATAGGTGAAAGAAGAACGTCAGTGTAGCTACGAGGGGCCCACGACGGTGGGGGCGTGCCTACCCCCCTAGGCGCGCCCTCCTGCCTCGTGGCCACCTCGTGGCATTCCAGACTTCAACTCCAAGTCTTCTGGTTTGCTTTCGGTCCAAGAAAGATCATCGCGAAGGTTTCATTCCGTTTGGACTCCGTTTGGTATTCCTCTTCCGCAAAACTCTAAAATAGGAAAAAAAAACAAAAACTGGCACTGGGCCTCTGGTTAATAGGTTAGTCCCAAAAATAATATAAAAGAGCATATTAAAGCCCATTAAGCATCCAAAACAGATAATATAATAGCATGGAACAATCAAAAATTATAGATACGTTGGAGACGTATCAAGCATCCCCAAGCTTAATTCCTGCTCGTCCTCGAGTAGGAAATGATAAAAACAGAATTTTTGATGTGGAATGCTACCTATCATAATTATCAATGTAATTCTATTTATTGTGGCATGAATGTTCAGATCCATAAGATTCAAAACAAATGTTTAATATTGACATAAAAATAATAATACTTCAAGCATACTAATAAAGCAATCATGTCTTCTCAAAATAATATGGCCAAAGAAAGCTATCCCTACAAAATCATATAGTCTGGCTATGCTCTATCTTCATCACACAAAATATTTAAATCATGCACAACCCTGATGACAAGCCAAGCAATTGTTTCATACTTTTGATGTTCTCAAACTTTTTCAACTTTCACGCAATACATGAGCGTGAGCCATGGACATAGCACTATAGGTGGAATAGAATGGTGGTTGTGGAGAAGACAAAAAGGAGAAGATAGTCTCACATCAACTAGGCGTATCAACGAGCTATGGAGATGCCCATCAATAGATATCAATGTCAGTGAGTAGGGATTGCCATGCAATGGATGCACTAGAGCTATAAGTGTATGAAAGCTCAACAAAAGAAACTAAGTGGGTGTGCATCCAACTCGCTTGCTCACGAAGACCTAGGGCAATTTGAGGAAGCCCGTCATTGGAATATACAAGCCAAGTTCTATAATGAAAAATTTCCCACTAGTATATGAAAGTGACAACATAGGAGACTCTCTATCATGAAGATCATGGTGCTACTTTGAAGCACAAGTGTGGAAAAAGGATAGGAGCATTGTCCCTTCTCTCTTTTTCTCTCATTTTTTTATTTGGGCCTTTCTCTCATTTTTTTATGGCCTCTTTTTTTCGTCCGGAGTCTCATCCCGACTTGTGGGGGAATCATAGTCTCCATCACCCTTTCCTCACTGGGACAATGCTCTAATAATGAAGATCATCACACTTTTATTTACTTACAACTCAAGAATTACAACTCAATACTTAGAACAAAATATGACTCTATGTGAATGCCTCCGACGGTGTACCGGGATGTGCAATGAATCAATAGTGACATGTATGAAAAATTGTGAATGGTGGCTTGCCACAAATACGATTTCAACTACATGATCATGCAAGGCAATATGACAATGATGAAGCGTGTCATAATAAACGGAACGGTGGAAAGTTGCATGACAATATATCTCGGAATGGCTATGGAAATGCCATAATAGTAGGTATGGTGGCTGTTTTGAGGAAGGTATATGGTGGGTGTATGATACCGGTGAAAGTTGCGTGGTATTAGAGAGGCTAGCAATGGTGGAAGGGTGAGAGTGCGTATAATCCATGGACTCAACAATAGTCATAAAGAACTCACATACTTATTGCAAAAATCTATTAGTTATCGAAACGAAGTACTACGCGCATGCTCCTAGGGGGTAGATTGGTAGGAAAATACCATCGCTCATCCCCGACCGCCACTCATAAGGAAGACAATCAATAAATAAATCATGCTCCGACTTCATCACATAACGGTTCACCATACATGCATGCTACGGGAATCACAAACTTTAACACAACTATCTCTCAAATTCACAACTACTCAACTAGCATGACTCTAATATCACCATCTTAATATCTCAAAACAATAATAAGGAATCAAACTTCTCATAGTATTCAATGCACTTTATGTGAAAGTTTTTATTATACCCATCTTGGATGCTCATCATATTAGGAATAAATTCATAACCAAAGCAAATTACCATGCTTTTCTAAAAGACTCTCAAAATAATATAAGTGAAGCATGAGAGATCAATAATTTCTATAAAATAAAACCACCACCGTGCTCTAAAAAGATATAAGTGAAGCACTAGAGCAAAATTATCTAGCTCAAAAGATATAAGTGAAGCATATAGTATTCTAATAAATTCCGATTCATGCGTGTCTCTCCAAAAGGTGTGTACAGCAAGGATGATTGTGGTAAACTAAAAGGCAAAGACTCAAATCATACAAGACGCTCCAAGCAAAACACATATCATGTGGTGAATAAAAATATAGTCTCAAGTAAAGTTACCGATAGACGAAGACGAAAGAGGGGATCCCTTCCGGGGCATCCCCAAGCTTAGGCTTTTGGTTAGACTTGAATTTTACCTTGGGGTGCCTTGGGCATCCCCAAGCTTAGGCTCTTGCCACTCCTTATTCCAAAATCCATCAAATCTTTACCCAAAACTTGAAAACTTCACAACACAAAACTTCAACAGAAAATCTCATGAGCTCCGTTAGTATAAGAAAATAAACCACCACTTTAAGGTACTATAATTAACTCATTCTTTATTTATATTGGTGTTAAACCTACTTTATTCCAACTTCTCTATGGTTCATACCCCCCGATACTGCTCATAGATTCATCAAAATAAGCAAACAACACACGAAAAATAGAATCTGTCAAAACAGAACAGTCTGTAGCAATCTGATTTGTTCGTATACTTATGTAACTCCAAAAATTATGAAATAAATTTGTGGACGTGAGGAATTTGTCTATTAATCATCTTCAAAAAAATCAACCTAAAAGCACTCTCCAGTAAAAAAATTACAGCTAATCTCGTGGGCGCAAAAGTTTCTATTTTTTACAGCAAGATCGCAAAGACTTCACCCATGTCTTCCCAAAGGTTCTACTTGGCACAAACACTAATTAAAATATAAAACCACATCTAAGCAGAGGCTAGATGAATTATTTATTATTAAACAGGAACAAAAAGCAAAGAACAAAAATAAAATTGGGTTGCCTCCCAACAAGCGCTATCGTTTAACGCCCCTAGCCAGGCATAAAAATAAGAATAGATCTAGGTATTGTTATAATAATGATAGGGCAAATCGCGAAAACTCATCTCATATTCCCTACGTTCAGCAGCAAGTTTTCTTTGTGGCAAGCAAAAGTAATCAAAAGGGCTAAATTTAATGGGACAAAAGTCCCCAAGATCAAGCTCGGGAGGTATTGGTTCCTCCTTTGGCCCCTCATATTGCATAACCAATTCATCATTATAAGCATTCTTTTGGCAAAAAGTCATGAGCCTTTGTTCAAGAGAAAAACCTAACCCATTGTTCTGAATAACAAAATTATCATTAAGTTCAGAAATCTTATCAACTAGAACATCAGTAGGAACCCTTTTTCTAAGGTTGTCATTATAAGCAACATGATCTAAAGATCGTAAACGCATTATGTCTTCTTGATTAAAAAGAATTGCTTCTATGGGAGGACGGCCAACATCCACCCTATAATGCGCAAGAATTTCATTGGCCTCTTTTATTATAAATCTGAACTCATGTGCTAAAAAGATAGTAGCCGCTCGCTTAGCAGAAGAATGCTCAATATTGGAAAATTCTAGAAAAATCCTTTGTATGCAAGGATGCATGTGGATAAATTGTCTTTCAAGTTCAACTACGAGCAAAGATATAGCATCCGCAAGACTATTAGTTCTATGAAGAATAGACCCACCCATAGTGGGCAAAGCACCGACACAAGTAAAGAAATCTTGAATAACTCCTTTTCCAATAATGTTACCACTACCAATCCGAAACTTTTTAGTGTGCAAAATAGTAGGTTCTTCATGAGGATCATCAAAAGCATTAAAGTTTCCCCCATCGTTACTACTATCTTTTTCAATGATAACCTCCCCAGTTTCAGACATAATGACAACAAACCGCACTAAGAACGAACACACAAGAGGCAAGCGGAAGAGAGGCGAAGAAAAGGCAAAGGTTTTCAAAAATCGTTTTAGAAGTGGGGGAGAGGAAAACGAGAGGCGAATGGAAAATAATGTGATGCGAGGGAGAAGAGTTTATGATGGGTACTTGGTATGTCTTGACTTGGGCGTAGATCTCCCCGACAACGGCGCTAGAAATCCTTCTTGCTACCTCTTGAGCATGCGTTGGTTTTCCCTTGAAGAGGAAAGGGTGATGCAGCAAAGTAGCGTAAGTATTTCCCTCAGTTTTTGAGAACCAAGGTATCAATCCAGTAGGAGACAACGCTCAAGTCACCTAGTACCTGCACAAACAATCAAGAACCTTGCAACCAACGCGATAAAGGGGTTGTCAATCCCTTCACGGTCACTCGCAAAAGTGAGATCTAATAAAGATAGTAAAGTAAATATTTTTGGTATTTTGTCGTATAGATTGGAAAGTAAAGATTGCAAAATAAAAAGAACGGCGACAGAAATTGGCAAGTTAACGGGAAACTAATATGATGTAAAATAGACCCGGGGGCCATAGTTTTCACTAGTGGCTTCTCTCAAGATAGCATGTATTACGGTGGGTGAACAAATTACTGCCGAGCAATTGATAAAAAAACGCATAGTTATAAGAATATCTAAGGCAATGATCATGAATATAGGCATCACATCCGTGTTCGAAACGATTCTGCATCTACTACTATTACTCCACACATCAACCGCCATCCAGCATGCATCTAGAGTATTAAGTTCATAAGAACAGAGTAACGCATTAAGCAAGATGACATGATGTAGAGGGATAAACTCAAGAAATATGATATAAACCCCATATTTTTATCCTCGATGGCAACAATACAATACGTGCCTTGCTGCCCCTACTATCACTGGGAAAGGACACCGCAAGATTGAACCCAATGCTAAGCACTTCTCCCATTGCAAGAAAGATCAATCTAGTAGGCCAAACTAAACCGATAATTCGAAGAGACTTGCAAAGATATCAAATCATGCATATAAGAATTCAGAGAAGAACCAAATAATATTCATAGATAATCTTGTTCATAAATTCACAATTCATCAGATCTCGGCAAACACACCGCAAAAGAGTATTACATCGAATAGATCTCCAAGAACATCGTGGAGAACTTTGTATTGAGAATCAAAGAGAGAGAAGAAGCCATCTAGCTAATAACTATGGACCCGAATGTCTGTGGTAAACTACTCATGCTTCATCGAAGAGGCTATGGTGTTGATGTAGAAGCCCTCCGTGATCGATTCCCCCTCCGGCAGATCTCCGGAAAATGCCCCAAGATGGGATCTCACGGCTACAGAAGGTTGCGGTGGTGAAAAAGTGGTTTCGTGGCTCCCCCTCATCAATCTAGGGTATAAGAGTATATATAGGCGAAAGAAGTACGTCGGTGGAGCTACGAGGGGCCCACGAGGGTGGTGGGCGCGCCCTCCTGCCTCGTGGCATTCCAGACTTCAACTCCAAGTCTTCTGGTTTGCTTTCGGTCCAAGTAAGATCACCGCGAAAGTTTCATTCCTTTTAGACTCTGTTTGGTATTCCTTTTCTGCAAAACTCTAAAATAGGCAAAAAAACAGAAACTGGCACAGGGCCTCCGGTTAATAGGTTAGTCCCAAAAATAACATAAAAGAGCATATTAAAGCCCATTAACCATCCAAAACAGATAATATAATAGCATGGAACAATAAAAAATTATAGATATGTTGGAGACGTATCGGGGGGTGAATAGGTGTTTTAGAACTTTTACGGATTTGGCTTTATCCTAATGTGGAATTAAACTAATCGATACGTTTCAAGCACAAATCCTAAATATGCTAGGCTCACGTAAGTGCACCAACTACCTATGATAAACAAGAGAGGCACTTAAGGAAACTAGCAAGCACAAACTATATCACAAGATATGGGAATGTAGGAACAACTAAGCAATTCAGCTAGCACAAGATATATCAATATGAGCAAGTATGAATTGCAGAAAGTAAAGGGTGTGGGAATGAGATAACCACAAGTGAGTCGGGGACGCGGATTTATCCCGAAGCTCACCCTCGTGAGAGTGCTAATCTCCGTTAGAGCGGTGCCGAAGCCAAAGCTCCGGGGCATCACCAAGCGACTCACCGTATTCTCCCTTCCGAGTCACCCCCGACCGATGAGCCTCGGTTCACTCGGGGGGTTGGTCTTGAAGGCGACCACCACACTTTTACAAACTTCTCCAGAGCACACCACAACCACGGAAGCTTCCAGAGGAACTTGACCACCTAGGCCACTTCACACCCTTCCCCAGAGCACACCACAAAAGGAAGCTTCCGGAGGAACCTTGGCCACCTAGGCCTCTTCACAAACTCCTCAAAGGTAACACCAAACCATCTAGGAGGCGGAAGCCTCCAAGAGTAATAAACTCATGGGCTCCCACTTGAACAAATCGATGCGGGGAGCTCAAACCAATGCAACAAATGCAATGCAAGGTCAAGCAAAAAATGCTCAACTCACTCTCTCAATCTCACAAGATGCAAATCAAGAAAGTGGGAGATTGAAGAGAGGGGATGCAATGGAGGAAATCAACAAATGACACCAAGATCCATCCACAAATCCCCCTTCACATAGAGGGGATATAGGGGTTTGGGAGAGGTGGTATGATGCTCAAAATGATGTTTAGAATGTGAATGAACAAGCCCCCAACCGGTGGGAGGAAGGAGCCCTTAAATAGCCAAAACCCAAAACTAGCCATTGGGGATCAACGGCCAGTCCCTAGACACCCTGTGCCCACGGGGTCCCATGCGCACGTGGGTCGAAAACCCCGCGTCCACGGGGTACCCAGAACTACATGCAGCAGCCCACTAAAACGGTGATAACTTTGGCATACGGACTCCGAATTCGATGATCTTGGGCTCATTTTGAAGCTATGGAAAAGCCCAAGGTCCTAACATAGAGAACCACCCAAGATCAACAATAAAGAGTGATGCAAGTAATGCAAAGGTTTGAGCTCTCTACATGCGACGTGATCAAGCTACTCGCCCGAAAGTCCCTCTTGATAGTATGACTATCAAACCTATAATCCGGTCTCACACCAAGCACTATGAGACCGGCAATAGGAAAACCTATCTAAGTTATACCTTTGCCTTGCAAATACAACTTGAGTTTGATGATGACTTTAATGCTTGCCTCAAGTTGAAATCCCTTTCTTGTCCACAACCACTTGGTGAAGATACTCGAATTGCTTCCTCATATTGCAATGAGGGAAGCCTTAACTTAAGCTCATCTTCACATGCACATTATCATCATGTGTACCGCAAGCTTCAAAGCATATAACCTCCGGCTTCTCATCTTGCACTTGGACTCCTCGAACCCAATGACCATCACCACTTGATGTCATGCACACATAGGCTACTTGAAATCTTTCTTTTGATGCAAGCCCATGAGAAACACCTGACCCACATAGACATAACAAACACATGGCATGTGTTAGGTAACAAAGCACAATTCACAATAACTTACCATACCACTAGATACTTGATCCCACATGGTACATTGTTTGCACTTGTGAGTTGACCATCTAGATACAATGTTTGAGCTTTATCTTGGTCAACCAACATCTTTACTTCAAGCTCTATATTGGTTTCTTGAAAGCCATAATGAACTCTTCATTTACCTTCACCACTTCAAGAAGATATCAGCAAAGACTCTTTCATGACCATATCAAGTTTCACTATGAATATCACATTGGTCATCATTTGCTCTTCTAAAAACTCCATCATAATCTCTTGAGAGGCACAATGAATTCTTCACTGTAGTTGCTTGCTTCAAGACTTGATCAACCGAAACCCAACACATGAGCTCACCATGATCTTGTCTTGAAACCATAACTTGAATTCTTCTCTTTGATTATCCTCTCAAGCCCTTGATCCTTAAAACCCCAAATATGTCAATCTTTGAGATCCTCTAACGAACTTCACCTTGAATATATTTGGTTAGACATTAAAATCAATCTTGATGGCTTCAACATAAATCCCCAAAGACCAACTTGAAACCTCACTAGATATGGGACCTCGAGTGCCAAAGCCTAGGCCCCGTGTGCATGGGGGTCAGGGACCCCGTGCGCATGGTGTACCCATAGAGTTGACACTCGACCTCGTGCGCACGGGGGTCAGGAGGCCCGTGCGCACGGGGTATCCAGAGAGGGGTACCATGAGGACTTCTTTGAAGGTTTTGATGGCATTCTTCCCACATAAATCCAACATGCTTCATGCATCACTATGGAACATTTCTTCTTATAGGATTCAATGCACTTGATGCTCCATAGGAATTGTCCATGAATACCAAAGCTTAGAGCAAATATATCTTCATATATATGGACTTCATCCTTGATTCCTTCTAATATCCTTGATGCACCTTCTATGTACAATACCTTCAAATATATCTCACTGAAAACATTAGTCCATAGAGATTGTCATTAATTACCAAAACCACACTTAGGGGCTACATGCCCTTTCAATCTCCCCCATATTGGTAATTGATGTCAATCTCAGCAAGAGGGTTTATATAATGAATTTAAAACAAGTATGCAATCTATACAAGAATAAATCGTATACTTGAGGTGGTTTTGATAGCCTCAAATATCACAAAGATAGTTGATGTTATCAAAACCGGTTGTACTAGCATCAAAATGCCACACAAGAATTTGATGCTAGTAAAACCACACTATATAGAGCAAACTCCCCCACAAAATATGCACGTGAAAGAACTTGGTGAAGTTTTATCTATATACACATCCATGCAACAAGCAAACACAACAAATGTAGATATGCATGAATGATAAGAACCAACCCACTTCTCGTAAACCCTCTAAACTTCTCCCCCATGGGCATCAAATGCCAAAATGGAAGAAATCTAAAAGGCCAATATAGTATGAGTTCCTCCTTAATTTGTGCATTTCTCAAATGTGAGTGGAATCAAATGCACATACCCATTTATGAAGAAATGGAGGAGCTCAAACTATATTGGGGATCCGTAGAATGTGACAAGAAGATAAAACCTGAGAGACATACCTTCAAAAGATCCAAAGAACATATTTTGGACAAGATATAAGGGAAGTATCCAATAGGATCATCATGCTAAGAATGGCTCGAAGATATATCCAAAAACTCATGAGTGCAAAGATATAAGAAATACATACAAGCATTCACTACTCATCCTCTTACCGGATCCATCAAAGAATCAAAAAGAGACAATCCCAAGGAGCGATAGTAAACGAACATATATCAAAGAAAGACATGCACTTTCTCATGTGTATAAGTTTCTTATGTAGCAAATAATCATCAAGATGAGCATCCACAAAGAAACTTGCACACACAAAAAGGTACAAAATTTAAGAACTTGATATCCATGAATGAATCCATTATTATCCAAACTTGATCATTAGCATAAGAGCTTTGTCACATGGCACATGGCACAAGGCACATGGCATAAATTGATCTCATTGGCATAAAAATGAATTACTAAGCATGAGAGATAATACCACAACCAAATTCAGTGATATTGCACATTTATCAATATTCCACATAAGAGCACTTTGAGGAATTAGTATGCAATACATTGCTTAATTGGCATATTTGGGATAAGTGAACCATGAACATGGTTTTAGAGATCCCCATGGTATGCTCCTTCTCAAATGGCTCATAGATACAAAGAGGAGGTTTAAGAATTTGCAAGAAACACAAACTCAACAAGTACTAATCATGCCAAGATGCAACATACACAATGTTGACTCTAATTTAAATAAATGCATGAGGTGAGTACTTGTTACTGAGAGAGCGTTGGTTCAAGGGGCCCTTGATCTAGTACGCGAATATGAGGTACTTGATCTTGTTCTTGTATAGGTACATGATCTCCCATAGCATCTTGCTCTTGTGTTGGGGGTGATGACTTCCCTTGTGGTGGATCCACAAGAGGGGCACTTACTCCTTCTTCTACTACATGGACATGGGGTGTTTCTGTTGGGGATCGTTGCAGAAATTAAAAAAATTCTACGCATCACCAAGATTAATCTATGGAGCTTACTAGAAACGAGAGGGGAGTGCATCTTCATACCTTTGAAGATCGCGATGCGGAAGCGTTGCAAGAACGTGGTCAGTGGAGTCGTACACGAAGCGACTCAGATCACGGCCGAATCCGATCTAAGCACTGAACAACGGTGCCTCTGCGTTCAACACACGTGCAGCCCGGTGACGTCTCCCGCGCCTTGATCCAGCAAGGAGAGAAGGAGAGGTTGGGGAAGACTCCGTCCAGCAACAGCACGACGGCGTGGTGGTGGTGGAGGAGTGGGGCACTCCAGCAGGGCTTCGCCAAGCACTGCGAGAGACGAGGAGGGAGAGGGGTAGGGCTGCGCCAAGACAGAGGGAGACTCGTGTCTCTCGCAGCCCCAAAAACCCCACTATATATAGGGGAAGGGGAGGGGGGCCGGCCCTAGATCCATCTAGAGGGGGGCGGCGGCCCCCGTGGGGGCAGCGGCCCCCTTAGGGTTTCCAACTAGGGGGGCGCCCGCCCCCAGGGGGGCAGCGGCCCCCTAGGGTTTCCAACCCTAGGCGCCTTGGGCGCTTGGGGGGCGCACTAGCCCACTAAGGGGCTGGTTCCCACCCAACTACAGCCTATTAGGTCCTTCAGGGCAGGTGGACCCTCCCGGTGGACCCCCGGAACCCATTCGGTGGTCCCGGTACAATACCGATAAACCCCGAAACCTTTCCGGTGACTGAAACTGGACTTCCCATATATAAATCTTCACCTCTGGACCATTCCGGAACTCCTCGTGACGTCAGGGATCTCATCCGGGACTCCGAACAACTTTCGGTAACCACATACAATTCACATTACAACTCTAGCGTCACCGAACCTTAAGTGTGTAGACCCTACGGGTTCGGGAACTATGCAGACATGACCGAGACATCTCTCCGGCCAATAACCAACAGCGGGATTTGGATACCCATGTTGGATCCCACATGTTCCACGATGATCTCATCGGATGAACCACGATGTCAAGGATTCAATCAATCCCGTATACGATTCCCTTTGTCTACTGGTATAGCACTTGCCCGAGATTCGATCGTCGGTATACCAATACCTTGTTCAATCTCGTTATGGCAAGTCTCTTTACTCGTTCCGCAACACATCATCCTGTGACCAACCCCTTAGTCGCATTGAGCTCATTACGATGATGTCTTACCGAGTGGGCCCAGAGATACCTCTCCGTCATACGGAGTGACAAATCCCAGTCTCGATTCGTGCCAACCCAACAGATACTTTCGGGGATACCCGTAGTGTACCTTTATAGCCACCCAGTTACGTTGTGATGTTTGGCACACCCAAAGTACCCGTACGGTATCCGGGAGTTGCACAATCTCATGGTCTAAGGAAAAGATACTTGACATTAGAAAAGCTTTAGTAGACGAACTACACGATCTTGTGCTATGCTTAGGATTGGGTCTTGTCCATCACATCATTATCCTAATGATGTGATCCCGTTATCAATGACATCATATGTCCATGGTTAGGAAACCGTAACCATCTATTGATCTACGAGCTAGTCAACTAGAGGCTCACTAGGGACATGTTGTGGTCTATGTATTCACACATCTATTACGATTTCCGGATAACACAATTATAGCATGAACAATAGACAATTATCATGAACAAGGAAATATAATAATAACCATTTTATTATTGCCTCTAGGGCATATTTCCAACAGCCTCCCACTTGCACTAGAGTCAATAACCTAGTTACATTGTGATGAATCGAACACCCATAGAGTTCTGGTGTTGATCATGCTTTGCACGTGGAAGAGGTTTAGTCAACGGATCTGCGACATTCAGGTCCGTATGCACTTTACAAATCTCTATGTCTCCATCTTGAACATTTTCACGAATGGAGTTGAAGTGACGCTTGATATGCCTGGTCTTCTTGTGAAACCTGGGCTCCTTGGCAAGGGCAATAGCTCCAGTGTTGTCACAGAAGAGAGTCATCGGGCCCGATGCATTGGGAATAACTCCTAGGTTGGTAATGAACTCCTTCATCCAGATTGCTTCATGTGCTGCCTCCGAGGCTGCCATGTACTCCGCTTCACATGTAGATCCCGCCACGACGCTTTGCTTGCAACTGCACCAGCTGACTGCCCCACCATTCAAAATATACACGTATCCGGTTTGTGACTTGGAGTCATCCAGATCTGTGTCGAAACTAGCATCGACGTAACCCTTTACGACGAGCTCTTCGTCACCTCCATAAACGAGAAACATATCCTTAGTCCTTTTTAGGTACTTCAAGATATTCTTGACCGCTGTCCAGTGTTCCATGCCGGGATTACTTTGGTACCTTCCTACCAAACTTACGGCAAGGTTTACATCAGGTCCGGTGCATAGCATGGCATACATAATAAACCCTATGGCCGAGGCATAGGGGATGACACTCATCTTTTCTCTATCTTCTGCCGTGGTCGGGCATTGAGCCGTGCTCAATCTCACACCTTGCAATACAGGCAAGAACCCCTTCTTGGACTGATCCATATTGAACTTCTTCAATATCTTGTCAAGGTATGTGCTTTGTGAAAGACCAATGAGGTGTCTCGATCTATCTCTATAGATCTTGATGCCTAATATGTAAGCAGCTTCTCCAAGCTCCTTCATTGAAAAACACTTATTCAAGTAGGCCTTTATGCTTTCCAAGAGTTCTATATCATTTCCCATCAATAGTATGTCGTCCACATACAATATGAGAAATGCTACAGAGCTCCCACTCACTTTCTTGTAAGCACAGGCTTCTCCATAAATCTGCGTAAACCCAAACACTTTGATCATCTCATCAAAACGAATGTTCCAGCTCCAAGATGCTTGCACCAGCCCATAGATCAAGCGTTGGAGCTTACATACCTTGTCAGCATTCTTAGGATCGACAAAACCTTCCGGCTGCATCATATACAATTCTTCCTTAAGGAAACCATTAAGGAATGCCGTTTTGACGTCCATTTGCCATATCTCATAATCATAGAATGTGGCAATTGCTAACATGATTCGGACAGACTTCAGCTTCGCTACGGGTGAGAAGGTCTCATCGTAGTCAACCCCTTGAACTTGTCGATAACCCTTAGCGACAAGCCGAGCTTTATAGATGGTCACATTGCCATCCGCGTCCGTCTTCTTCTTAAAGATCCATTTATTTTCTATGGCTCGCCGATCATCGGGCAAGTCCGTCAAAGTCCATACTTTGTTTTCATACATGGATCCTATCTCGGATTTCATGGCTTCAAGCCATTTATTGGAATCTGGGCCCGCCATCGCTTCTTCATAGTTCGAAGGTTCACCGTTGTCTAACAACATTATTTCTAGGACAGGGTTGCCATACCATTATGGCGTGGAACGTGTCCTTGTGGACCTACGAAGTTCAGTAGTAACTTGATCTGAAGTTTCATGATCATCATCATTAACTTCCTCTCTAGTCGGTGCAGGCACCACAGAAACATTTTCTTGAGCTGCGCTACTTTCCGGTTCAAGAGGCAATACTTCATCAAGTTCTACTTTCCTCCCACTTACTTCTTTCGAGAGAAACTCTTTCTCTAGAAAGGATCCATTCTTGGCAACAAAGATCTTGCCTTCGGATCTGAGGTAGAAGGTATACCCAATAGTTTCCTTAGGGTATCCTATGAAGACGCATTTTTCTGACTTGGGTTCGAGATTTTTAGGTTGAAGTTTCTTGACATAAGCATCGCATCCCCAAACTTTCAGAAACGACAGCTTAGGTTTTTCCCAAACCATAATTCATACGGTGTCGTCTCAACGGATTTCGACGGAGCCCTATTTAAAGTGAATGCGGCAGTCTCTATAGCATAACCCCAAAATGATAGAGGTAGATCGGTAAGAGACATCATAGATCGCACCATATCCAATAGAGTGCGATTACGACATTCGGACACACCATTACGCTGAGGTGTTCCAGGCGGCGTGAGTTGTGAAACAATTCCACATTTCCTTAAGTGCGTGCCAAATTTGTGACTAAAATATTCCTCTCCATGATCTGATCGTAAGAACTTTATTTTCCTGTCACATTGATTCTCAACCTCACTCTGAAATTCCTTGAACTTTTCAAAGGTCTCAAACTTGTGTTTCATCAAGTAGACATACCCATATCTACTTAAGTCATCAGTGAGGGTGAGGACATAACGATAACCACCACGAGCCTCAACACTCATTGGACCGCACACATTAGTATGTATGAGTTCCAATAAGTTGGTTGCTCACTCCATTGTTCCGGAGAACGGAGTCTTGGTCATTTTGGCCATGAGGCATGGTTCGCATGTGTCAAATGATTCATAATCAAGAGACTCCAAAAGTCCATCTGCATGGAGTTTCTTCATGCGTTTGACACCAATGTGACCAAGGCGGCAGTGCCACAAGTATGTGGGACTATCATTATCAACCTTACATCTTTTGGCATTCACACTATGAATATGTGTAACATCACGTTCGAGATTAAACAAAAATAAATCATTGACCAGCGGGGCATGACCATAAAACATATCTCTCATATAAATGGAACAACCATTATTCTCGGATTCAAATGAGTAGCCATCTCGCATTAAATGAGATCCAGATACAATGTTCATGCTCAAAGCTGGTACTAAATAACAATTATTGAGGTTTAAAACTAATCCCGTGGGTAGATGTAGAGGTAGCGTGCCGACGGCGATCACATCGACCTTGGATCCATTTCCGACGCGCATCGTCACCTCGTCCTTCGCCGGTCTCCGCTTATTCCGCAGCTCCTGTTTTGAGTTACAAATATGAGCACCCGCACCAGTATCAAATACCCAGGAGCTACTACGAGCGCTGGTTAGGTACACATCAATAACATGTATATCACATATACCTTTGGTATTGCCGACCTTCTTATCCGCTAAGTACTTGGGGCAGTTCCGCTTCCAGTGATCGTTTCCCTTGCAATAAAAGCACTTAGTCTCAGGCTTGGGTCCATTCTTTGGCTTCTTCCCGGCAGCTTGCTTACCGGGCGCGGCTATTCCCTTGCCGTCCTTCTTGAAGTTCCTTTTACCCTTGCCTTTCTTGAACTTAGTGGTTTTATTCACCATCAACACTTGATGTTCCTTTTTGATCTCCACCTCCGCTGATTTCAGCATTGAATATACCTCAAGAATGGTCTTTTCCATCCCCTGCATATTGAAGTTCATCACAAAGCTCTTGTAGCCAGGTGGAAGCGACTGACGGATTCTGTCAACGACCGTGTCATCCGCGAGATTAACTCCCAGCTGAGACAAGCGGTTGTGCAACCCAGACATTTTGAGTATGTGCTCGCTGACGGAACTATTCTCCTCCATCTTACAACTGTAGAACTTGTCGGAGACTTCATATCTCTTGACCCGGGCATGAGCTTGGAAAACCATTTTCAGCTCTTGGAACATCTCATATGCTCCGTGTTGCTCAAAACGCTTTTGGAGCCCCGGTTCTAAGCTGTAAAGCATGCCGCACTGAACCAGGGAGTAATCATCACTACGTGACTGCCAGGCGTTCATAACATCTTGAGTTGCTGGGAAAATAGGTGGTTCACCTATCAGTGCATCAAGGACATATGCTTTCTTGGCAGCTATGAGGATAATCCTCAGGTTACGGACCCAGTCCGTGTAGTTGCTGCCATCGTCTTTCAGCTTGGTTTTCTCTAGGAACGTGTTGAAGTTGAGGGCAACATTAGTGTGGGCCATTTGATCTACAAGACATATTGCAAAGATTTTAGACTATGTTCATGATAATTAAGTTCATCTAATCAAATTATTTAATGAACTCCCACTCAGATAGACATCCCTCTAGTCATCTAAGTGATACATGATCCGAGTCAACTAGGCCGTGTCCGGTCATCACGTGAGACGGACTAGTCATCATCGGTGAACATCTTCATGTTGATCGTATCTTCTATACGACTCATGTTCGACCTTTCGGTCTTCCGTGTTCCGAGGCCATGTATGTACATGCTAGGCTTGTCAAGTCAACCTAAGTGTATTGCGTGTGTAAATCTGGCTTACACCCGTTGTATGCGAACGTTAGAACCTATCACACCCGATCATCACGTGGTGCTTCGGAACAACGGACCTTAGCAACGGTGCACAGTTAGGGGGAACACAATTCTTGATATTTTATGAGGGATCATCTTATTTATGCTACCGTCGTTCTAAGCAAATAAGATGTAAAAACATGATTAACATCTCATGCAATCAAATAGTGACATGATATGGCCAATATCATTTTGATCCTTTTGATCTCCATCTTCAGGGAGCCATGATCATCATCGTCACTGGCATGACACCATGACCTCCATCATCATGTCTTCATGAAGTTGTCTCGCCAACTATTACTTCTACTACTATGGCTAACGGTTTAGCAATAAAGTAAAGTAATTACATGACGTTTATGTTGACACACAGGTCATAAATAAATTAAGACAACTCCTATGGCTCCTGCCGGTTGTCATACTCATCGACATGCAAGTCATGATTCCTATTACAAGAACATGATCAATCTCATACATCACATATATCATTCATCACATCCTTTTGGCCATATCACATCACACGACATATGCTGCAAAAACAAGTTAGACGTCCTCTAATTGTTGTTGCAAATTTTTACGTGGCTGCTATAGGTTTCTTAGCAAGAACGTTTCTTACCTACGCCAAAACCACAACGTGATATGCCAATTTCTATTTACCCTTCATAAGGACCCTTTTCATCGAATCCGATCCGACTAAAGTGGGAGAGACAGACACCCGCTAGCCACCTTATGAAACTAGTGCATGTCAGTCGGTGGAACCTGTCTCACGTAAGCATACGTGTAAGGTCGGTCCGGGCCGCTTCATCCCACGATGCCGCCGAATCAAGATAAGACTAGTAACGGCAAGTAAATTGACAAAATCGATGCCCACAATAACTTGTGTTCTACTCGTGCATAGAAACTACGCATAGACCTAGCTCATGATGCCACTGTTGGGGATCGTTGCAGAATTAAAAAATTTCTACGCATCACCAAGATCAATCTATGGAGCTTACTAGCAACGAGAGGGGAGTGCATCTTCATACCTTTGAAGATCGCGATGCGGAAGTGTTGCAAGAACGCGGTCGGTGGAGTCGTACACGAAGCGATTCAGATCGCGGTCGAATCCGATCTAAGCACCGAACAACGGTGCCTCCGCGTTCAACACACGTGCAGCCCAGTGACGTCTCCCGTGCCTTGATCCAGCAAGGAGAGAGGGAGAGGTTGGGGAAGACTCCGTCCAGCAGCAGCACGACGGCGTGGTGGTGGTGGAGGAGCGTGGCACTCCAGCAGGGCTTCGCAAAGCACTGCGAGAGACGAGGAGGGAGAGGGGTAGGGCTGCGCCAAGAGAGAGGGAGACTTGTGTCTCTGGCAGCCCCAAAACCCCCACTATATATAGGGGAAGGGGAGGGGGCCGGCCCTAGATCCATCTAGAGGGGGGGCGGGCCCTCGGGGGGGGGGGGCAGCGGCCCCCTTAGGGTTTCCAACTAGGGGGGCGCCCGCCCCCGGGGGGGCAGCGGCCCCCTAGGGTTTCCAACCCTAGGCGCCTTGGGCCCTTGGGGGGCGCACCAGCCCACTAAGGGGCTGGTTCCCACCCAACTACAGCCCATTAGGTCCTTCGGGCCAGGTGGACCCTCCCGGTGGACCCCCGGAACCCCTTCGGTGGTCCCGGTACAATACCAATAAACCCCGAAACCTTTCCGGTGACTAAAACTGGACTTCTCATATATAAATCTTCACCTCTGGACCATTCCGGAACTCCTCGTGACGTCCGGGATCTCATCCGGGACTCCGAACAACTTTCGGTAACCACATACAATTACCATTACAACTCTAGCGTCACCGAACCTTAAGTGTGTAGACCCTACGGGTTCGGGAACTATGCAGACATGACCGAGACATCTCTCCAGCCAATAACCAACAGCGGGATCTGGATACCCATGTTGGCTCCCACATGTTCCACGATGATCTCATCGGATGAACCACGATGTCAAGGATTCAATCAATCCCGTATACGTTTCCCGTTGTCTACCGGTATAGCACTTGCCCGAGATTCGATCGTCGGTATACCGATACCTTGTTCAATCTCGTTACGGCAAGTCTCTTTACTCATTCCGTAACACATCATCCCGTGACCAACCCCTTAGTCACATTGAGCTCATTACGATGATGTCTTACCGAGTGGGCCTAGAGATACCTCTCCATCATACAGAGTGACAAATCCCAGTCTCGATTCGTGCCAACCCAACAGATACTTTTGGGGATACCCGTAATGTACCTTTATAGCCACCCAGTTACGTTGTGACGTTTGGCACACCCAAAGTACCCTTACGGTATCCGGGAGTTGCACAATCTCATGGTCTAAGGAAAAGATACTTGACATTAGAAAAGCTTTAGCAGACGAACTACACGATCTTGTGCTATGCTTAGGATTGGGTCTTGTCCATCACATCATTATCCTAATGATGTGATCCCGTTATCAATGACATCCTATGTCCATGGTTAGGAAACCGTAACCATCTATTGATCAACGAGCTTGTCAACTAGAGGCTCACTAGGGACATGTTGTGGTCTATGTATTCACACATGTATTACAATTTCCGGATAACACAATTATAGCATCAACAATAGACAATTATCATGAACAAGGAAATATAATAATAACCATTTTATTATTGCCTCTAGGGCATATTTCCAACAGTTTCTTGTGGAAGAATATGATCAATCCCCATTGTACTTGTAGCTTGGGAAGGAGAGCCTCATCACCTACAACACTTGAAACAAATTGCTCCGCATGGAAGTCGTTATTCTCATCAGACTCCACATTCACCGTTTCCTCAAATACATCCCGTGGATTTACTGAGAATACGGTAAGTGTGGGAGTTTGATGCATATCCAACAAATTGACCCAAATTTTAGTTAATCGGGTTTTCATGATGAGAATGAAACACTTACAACCGAACCGGGTTTTCAATTATCTTCTCCCTCAAATCAAAGAATCAACCAAGCTTGGCTCTAGTAATTTTCCACGGTGTCTCCACCTTCCTCATGAATAAGCCAAGCATCCAATTCATCTCCAAAGTACCTAAAACACTTTAAGGTACAATTTGGTCCCCAAACTTATTGGGTCCAAAGTAGTTAGTCCAACTACAATACATAGGGCAAACTCCACATTAAATATGTGCATATGGATATGAACTCGAAATTCATGCACATTTTAACCATTAAGGATATGATGGAGTTTACCCTATATAGACGATCAAGTAGAGCAAGCAAGGCATGAAGAAGTATATTAATAAATATACATGCACAGGCCTAGCAAGATCCAAAGAGATACAATATGGACAAGAGAACACATACATGATGCACCAATAATATCACAAAGCACTCAAGTTGCCCAAATTATATCAAAGTGATGAATCTACACAAAACCGCACACAAAGAACAACATATGAACTAAGCAAAAACCAATGAGCATAGGATATACACTACACACATACTCAAAGGTTTATCTCACTTAAGTAGATCATAGATAGTGCAAGTAGTGAGATAAGGCAAGATGAAGCACGAGCCGAGAAGAAGATGATCATAAAGTTCTTCCACATGAAGAAATACCAATTGTAAGAGAATAACAATGGTATTTGGAATTAACATTCAGTGGTAAATTCCAAAGATGCACAAGTTCAAAATCATAATTGAAGGCATAAGAAAAGAGTTTCATAGTGTACTTGATCGGGTGGGCATTTCTGCCCAAAGGACCCCGTGCGCACGGGGGTCAAAATACCCGTGCGCACGGGGTATCCAGGGAGTTACGCAGTACCTAGTGCGCACGGGGGTCAAAAGACCCCGTGCACACGGGGTACCCAGAAAGTTATGCAGTACCCCGGCCCGTGCGCACGGGGGTCAGAAGACCCTGTGCGCACGGGGTATCTAGAACTTTTCTGTTATAACTTCCTGGATACCACGACAAGCAAGCTATAAAGGCAAATAAAAACTAACAAGAGATAATTAATGGATACTTTGATAATTTGAATTTCAAATGAGCTTGACATACCACATAGTGACGAGATAATATTTAATATAAATAATAGGTGGTATTTCTCATATTCACATTTTGGGTTTGTGATGTGCACAAAGCATAACACTCCCTCATAATGTGATGATCCACTAATATCTCACAAAAGCCAAGCAAGATTCAAATATGATACAATAAAGGCTGAAAACTACAAACGCCACTACATGAAGTGTAATGCAACCTACACATGTTAGATACAAAACCTAAACATGCAAGGGGCGAGTAACTTTCAATGTAAGCAATATAAATACAAGTTACCTCAAAGAGGGGCATTGGATAGATGATATGAAGATAATCCACATGACTTGGCTCGAACAAATAAATGGTGGATATCATTTTCTTCATCAACTAGCCAAATCTCCAATGTCCTCCACACACCTATTGATCAAGTTTGAGCTTGAGGGTCCCCAACCAAGTTGGGTCCTAAGAAGTTAGTCACAATAGGCTTGGAAACCCAAATGGTCTTTTACATTCCCAAACCACTTTGGGAACCAACAAACTTGGCAAACAAATTGCCAACAACATCCTTCCTATAAGCGAATAATGATCATTGACTAGAGGAGGCTTAGGGATGTTACCATTGGGACATGATGAGGATATGTGTCCCTTCTCACGACAATTATAGCAACATGTGCTCCCCCTTCTCTTATCCATTTTTTCTCAACTTGGGGAGCATCATCTTTGTTCATCGTTGGTATTGGCCTTTCTTCAACATGAGGTTGACCTTGAGATTGTACTTGAGGCCGCTTCCCTTGTTACTTCACATTTGAAGCCTTCTTCTTCAATGGACAAGATCTCACATGGTGTCCAACATTCTTGCACTTGAAGCATGTAATGTTGGCCTCATTCTTGACTTGGTCTTGTCCCTTCTTCTTATTCTTGGACTTCTTGTTGTTGGAAGTGAAGCCAAGTCCACTCTTTTCATGAGGGGATTTTTGAATACTCAAGATATTTTTGAGAGTGGAGTTCCCTTCATGACACTTTTCCAACTCTTTCTTCAACATAGTGACTAGGGCCTTGAGCTCTTTGTTTTCCTCTACAAGGTTAGTATCAACAAAAGTACTAGAGGAAGTAGAAGCTTCATTGTTAGAGGAACAATGCAAGTAGAGCAATTCATCACAAGAATTGGCAATAATATGTCTAGATGAATCACTAGGACTAGCACATATCAATAAAGCATTTTGAGTAGAAATAGTGCTCATGTCCACATGAGGCTCAGGAGATGTTACCTTAGTCACAATAGCCTCATGAGCTAACTTTAGCTTATCATGGGAGATTAGAAGGTCATCGTGAGAGCCCGAGAGCTTTTCATGACTTTCTTCTAATTTCCCATAGTTGCTAGTTAGCAAAACAAGTGGAGCCCTTAGCTCAACATTCTCCTTCAAGATAGATGCTTCACAAGAAGTAGAGTTAGTAGCACGAGCACCATTGACAATATGGGAGGAGCTAGAAGAAACTAGAGACTTCACATGAGTAGCTTGAAGTTCCCCATAAGACTTAGAGAGTTTGATGAGCTCTCCTTTGAAATTCTTGTAGACAAGGTCAAGGTGCTCAAAATCCTCTTTAAGTTGATCATGAGCAACTTCAATCTCTTCTTTAGAAGATTCTAAGTCTCTAAGAGTTTCTAGAGCATCAAGAAGGTTACAATCAAGTTTTTCATTTTGTTCTTGCTCTTCGTGAAGTAAATCATTACACTTTCCAAAATGAGTGATAAGATCTTTAAACATCACATAAGTGTTCTTATTTACCCCACAAATAGAATTACCAATTTCATATATTTCTTGACTCATATCCCTATCACATTCATCATCACTCTCATCAATATCATTACAAAGAGTAGATGATACCTGGTATTACCTCTTGTCATGAGGCACATGTGAACATCGGAGGTTGATGCTGATTCTTTTGGAGAGGGAGTTTCTTTATCATCAAGAGTAGGATATCCATGTCCATCCTCTTGACACTCATAACATTTCCTCTCCAACATGGTGATGTCCTTCTTTGCTCTGCTAGCAATTTCCTCATTAATGATGTGTGCACTATTTTCTCTTGTTTCCTCTACATGGTTAGTCAAACAAAAACTAGAGGAAATAGAAGCATAGAGATCATGGAAACAAGGAGTATCAAGCATATCATGACAAAAGGTATTCAAGGAATCTCCAAATGATATGCATGGACTATCAACACAAGAATGTAAGTCATTTTTGCTAGATATGCTCAAGTCCAAAGATGCTACAACACTAGCATGTATAAATGAAAGATCATCAATCTTAGCACACCATCATCATCACAAATGATATTTCCACTCACCATGTCATTACCTTGGGACATGCCATATGATGGTGAGGTGGAAGAAGTAGAAATGTCCAAGCACAAGGATGAAGAAGCTATGGCACCCTGGCTCAGATAAACCGGAACGCCCCATATTCCAGCCCAGAGATCGAGGAGAACTCTTCTGGGATACGGCACTGCTTAGCATAGAACAAATTAGCTCTTTATTACAATCTATTTGGATACAGGGGATTACATCGGCACGACGACACTACGCCTGCCACGGTTGCTCGATGCAAGCAGCAGAGCGACACGAATCAGCGGAATAACTCTAGCAGCGGAACAACGACGATGGTGATGAACTTCAGTCCGAAGTGACTCTGGCTGGAATGCTTATCCTAGCTCGCAAACAAGGGATGCACGGCAAACAAGTAATCAAATCCAACATGGCCTGCAAACTGGCATGACACGCCAGGTCAGTACATTGAATGTACTTGCAAGCTCACAACAACCAAAAGCAATCAAGACAAACAACAGCATGGCAATTACAGGTTAACAAGGATTAACATGATATTAACAGATCAATCATAGCATGAACAAGATGGACATGATACAGCTAGAACAACATGAGCATGGCATGAACATATGAACATGATGATACTAGCATGCAACATGATAACGCTATCATGCACCAACTTACTCTGCTCGGGTTACCTCATAACCATCACATGCATAAGCTTACCATCACGGACATCATACGATCATCTCAGGATCGAATCAAGCTTGGTATTACAATACCGTAGTAATCATTCATGACCACAAGGAGCTTGAACTTAACCCTCTTGACTCTCGCATAACACCACAAATATCCAACAACTCGGTATCCTCGATACCACGGTGATCATCTCACGATCACAATCAACGTCTTTCTCATCATCGAACCAGGGTTGTTATTAAGCACATTATTATTATTACTATTGACCCATAGTGTAACCAACTACGAACTGGGCCCTTATCCGCGGGCGCGGCTATCAATAGATTTAATACACACTCTACAGAGGTTAGCACATTGTACCCACACCACGGAACCCATGGCCTCGCACTCCCATTCGGGTGGACCAACGGCGTTCCGACAAAACCGAACTACTGCCATGACACTCTCCCGACCACTCCGACCAACTCCCCTTTGGGCCAAGTCATGGGTGGCCCCGTGCCTACCAAAGGCATCAACGGCCACCGTCGTGGCAAAACAATAAACGGTCCCAAATGGGGACAAAAGCGCGCAAACAACTCGGGCACACAAGGCTTATGCCGTCCTACCCGCCCAAGGTAGCGCCCGCGCATAACCTTCCCTCGTTGGAGGCACCGGCGAGAGGCATGACAATAGACCCAGTTAGGACCCTCCCATAAAAGGCAAATGTGGTTGCACTGGACAGGTCGATGTGGTGGCACCATGACTCAACCAACAGTTGCTCAAGTTCATTTAAGTCTGGTTAAACTTGAATGCAATAAGCCGAGCCATATTAAAATAACATGATGCAACTACAATGCATGATACCAACATGAGCATGGATGTGCAACATAATCATCAAACATATCAACAACAATAAATCATATATTCGAATGAGCATGGCATACTGACTAGCATGAACATCACAAGTATACACTATTCATAGCATAACATGACCACTAGCATCAACAATACTTACTAAGCAAGAACATATCAAGAATACTACCAAGTAAGCATATAACCAGCTAGATGCAAAGGAACATGCATAATCACGGTACTCGATAGCAGACGATAGTCATGCTCCAAAGAACATGACCAACACCAGCATGTAATACTACCAAGCATGACATACGCCAGAAATACTAGCAACTTGTATATGATAACCAAGTGCATAAAAACATAGCATGAAAGTGAATACAAAGCCATAAGTACCACAGAAACAACGATAATCATATTGAAACAAGCAGACATTTATTAAACATTCAAGTTGAAAACCATGGCTACTGCATGGCCATCATGCAAGTGGGTGTTGTGGCTTGCCTGGGGATGAAGGATACACCGGGGATATGCGCAGAAAGACCACGGAAGGAATCACCGGAAACGGTTCTCTCTCGGAGGGGGCTGATTAGGGGCAAGGGCATCAAGGTAGTTTTCAGTATGTCAAAACATAATGAAAGTGACACCAACAGAACGGGCTTGACGAGACGAAGAAGTGGGCTTTGGATTCACCTCAAACGGAGTCTGGGTTAAAAAGATACGGATGGAAGAAGATCAGGGACTAATGTGCAAAAGAACCACTGCAAACAGGTCCCTGGGCTGAAAACAGAAAACGCATTCTCAAAAAATATGCCTCCAAAGAAGTGAAAATGTATTTCTAGTCGTAGTTAACTAAAAATATGCCTTCTCGTAACGAAAACGTATTCCTGGAAAGACGTTTTCACATAACTGATGTGGCGAGGCGGGGTCAACGCCCGTGCGGCTGACCGGTGGGGACGGGGGCGACACGGGGCCCGCCTGGCCAGCTGGACGGGTCGTCGTCCTCTTCCTCGCTCTCGCTCGCAAGGCAGAGGCAGAGGCGAGACGCCGGCGACTGCCCTGGCCGGCTCCGGGCACCTCCGGCGAGGCCCCGGCTACCGAACTGCGCCGGCGAATGCCCTATCCAGGGGCTTCGCGCACGCCGGGGAAGACCAGAGCGATGGCGGCCTCGAGCATGGTGGACGGCGGTGTCGGGCAAAGAGTGACACAGTGCTATGAGCGCGGAGACGAGGTGCTGGAGAGGTGGGGAGCTTCGCCGGAGTCTGGGTGATCTGGTGGTGGTGGCTAGAGGGGAAGAAGAGCTCGGCTTCAAGCTAATTTAGGGGTGGGACCGAGGCGGCCATGGCGGCATAGGGCAGCGAGGAGAGGGGCAGGATCTCCAGGGAGAGGACGGGGAGGCTGCTGGTGATGTTCTGGAGAGGAGGGGGTGCTCGGGAGCTGCAGGGAGGGGCTTAAATAGCCGGGGCGAGGGAGGCCGAGCCGGTCGCCGTCGTGCACGTCAGGCCTAGGCACTTAAGGAAACTAGCAAGCACAAACTATATCACAAGATATGGAAATGTAGGAACAACTAAGCAATTCAACTAGCACAAGATATATCAATATGAGCAAGTATGAATTGCAGAAAGTAAAGGGTGTGGGAATGAGATAACCACAAGTGAGTCGGGGACGCGGATTTATCCCGAAGTTCACACTCGTGAGAGTGCTAATCTCCGTTAGAGCGTTGCCGAAGCCAAAGCTCCGGGGCATCACCAAGTGACTCACCGTATTCTCACTTCCGAGTCACCCCCAACGGATGAGCCTCGGTTCAATCGGGGTTGGTCTTGAAGGCGACCACCACACCTTTCCAAAATTCTCCAGGGCACACCACAACCACGGAAGCTTCCGGAGGAACTTGACCACCTAGGCCACTTCACACCCTTCCCCAGAGCATACCACAAAAGGACGCTTCTGGAGGAACCTTGGCCACCTAGGCCTCTTCACAAACTCCTCACAGATAACACCAAACCGTCTAGGAGGCGGAAGGCTCCAAGAGTAATAAACTCACGGGCTCTCACTCAAACAAATCGGTGCAGGGAGCTCAAACCAATGCAGCAAATGCAATGCAAGGTCAAGCAACAAATGCTCAACTCACTCTCTCAATCTGACAAGATGCAACTCAAGAAAGTGGGAGATTGAAGAGAGGGGATGCAATGGAGGAAATCAACAAATGACTCCAAGATCCATCCACAACCCCACCCCCCCCTCAAATAGAGGGGATATAGGAGTTTGGGAGAGGTGGTATGATGCTCAAAATGATGTTTAGAATGTGAATGAACAACCCCCCAACCTGTGGGAGGATGGAGCCTTAAATATCCGAAACCCAAAACTAGCCGTTGGGACTCAACAGGAAGTTCCTGGACACCCCGTGCCCACGGGGGTTTAGAACCCATGCCCACGGGGTCCCGTGCGCACGGGGGTCAAAAACCCCGTGTCCACGGGGTACCCGGAACTGCCTGCAGCAGCCCACTAAAACAGTGATAACTTTGGCATACGGACTCTGCATTCGATGGTCTTGGGCTCGTTTTGAAGCTATGGAAAAGCCCAAGGTCCTCACATAGAGAACCACCCAAGATCAACAATAAATAATCACGCAAGTAATGCAAAAGTTTGAGCTCTCGACATGCAACGTGATCAAGCTACTCGCCCGAAAGTCGCTCTTGATAGTACGACTATCAAACATATAATCCGGTCTCCCACCAAGCACTATGAGACCGGTAAAACTAGGAAAACCTAGCTAAGTTACACCTTTGCCTTGCAAATACAACTTGAGTTTGATGATGACTTTAATGCTTGCCTCAAGTTGAAATCCCTTTCTTGTCCACAACTACTTGGTGAAGATACTCGAATTGCTTCCCCATATTGCAATGAGGGAAGCCTTAACATAAGCTCATCTTCACATGCACATTATCATGATGTGGACCACAAGCTTGAAAGCATATAAACTCTAGCTTTTTGTCTTGCACTTGGACACCTCGAACCCGATGACCATCACCACTTAATGTCATCCACACATAGGCTGCTTGAAATCTTCCTTTTGATGCAAGCCCATGAGAAACACCTAACCCACATAGACATAACAAACACATGGCATGTGTTAGGTAACAAAGCACAATTCACAATTACTTAGCGTACCACTAGATAGTTGATCCCACATGGTACATTGTTTGCACTTGTGAGTTGACCATCTAGATACAATCTTCGAGCTTTATCTTGGTCAACCAACATCTTTACTTCAAGCTCTATATTAGTTTCTTGAAAGCCATAATGAACTCTTCATTTCCATTCATCGCTTGAAGAAGATATCACCAAAGACTCTTTCATGACCATATCAAGTTTCACTATAAATATCACATTGGTCATCATTTGCTCTTCTAAAAACTCCATCATAATCTCTTGAGAGGCACAATGAATTCTTCACTGTAGTTCCTTGCTTCAAGACTTGATCAACCGAAACCCAACACATGAGCTCACCATGATCTTGTCTTGAAACCATAACTTGAATTCTTCTCTTTGATTATCCTCTCAAGCCCTTGACCCTTAAAAGCCCAAATATGTCAATCTTTGAGATCCTCTAACGAACTCCACCTTGAATATATTTGGTTAGACATTAAAATCAATCTTGATGGCTTCTACATAAATCCCGAAAGACCAACTTGAAACCTCACTGGATATGGGACCTCGAGTGCCAAAACATAGGCCCCATGTGCACGGGGGTCAGGGACCCCATGCGCACAGTGTAACCATAGAGTTGACACTCGACCCCGTGCGCACGGGCCTCCTAAGGGTATCGATAGAGGGATACCATGAGGACTTCTTCGAAGGTTTTGATGGCATTCTTCCCACATAAATCCAACATGCTTCATGCATTACTATGGAACATTAATGTCTACTACGCAACTTTATTCTTGTAGACACGTGTTGGGCCTCCAAGCACAGAGTTTTGTAGGACAGTAGCAATTTTCCCTCAAGTGGATGACCTAAGGTTTATCAATCCGTGGGAGGCGTAGGATGAAGATGGTCACTCTCAAACGATCTTGCAACCAAATACAAGAAATCTCTTGTGTCGCCAACACACCCAATACAATGGCAAATTGTATAGGTGCACTAGTTCGGCGAAGAGATGGTGATAAAAGTGTAATATGGATGGTAGAAATATATTTATGTAATCTGAATAAATAAAAACAGCAAGGTAGCAAATAGTAAATGGGCACAAAAACGGTATTGCAATGCTTAAAAATGAGGCCTAGGGTCCGTACTTTCACTAGTGCAATCTCTCAATAGTGCTAACATAGTTGGATCATATGATTATCCCTCAAAGTGAAACGAAGAATCACTCCCGAGTTCCTATTAGCGAAGATAGGAATTTTTTGTAGGGTACGAAACCACCTCAAAGCTATTCTTTCCGTTCGATCTATTCAAGAGTCCGTACTAAAATAACACAAAGCTATTTTTTCGTTCGATCTATCCTAGAGTCTGTACTAAGATAACACCAAAGCAAGTTCATATTCATAATACTCAAACCACACAAAGAACTATAAAGAGACCCCAAAGTTTCTGTCGGAGAAAAGATAATAGAAACGTGCATCAACCCCTATGCATAGATTACCCCAATATCACCGCGGGAATCCGTGAGTTGAATGCCATAACACATATCAAGTGAATCAATATGATACCCCAATTATCACCTCAAGTATTCATACCGCAAGACATATATCATGTGTTCTCATCTCTGAATATTCAATCCGACAAGACAAAACTTCAAAGGGTAAAGACTCAATTCATCACAACAAGAGTTTAGAGGGGAGAAACATTATATGATCCGACTATATTAACAAAGCCCATGATATAGATCACGAGAGAGAGAAATTAAACACATAGCTACTGGTACAAGCCCTCAGCCCCGAGGGTGGACTACTCCCTCCTCATCGTGGTGGCCGCCGGGATGATGAAGATGGCCACCAGAGATGATTCCCCCCTCCGGCAGGGTGCCGGAACGGGTCTAGATTGGTTCTCGGTGGGTACAGAGCCTTGTAGCGGCAGAACTTCTGATCTATGTTAACCCCGAGGGGTTTCGGAATATTTGGGAATTTATAGTGCAAAGAAGGGGTACGGGAGGCCACTGAGGTGGGCAGAACCCACCTGGGCGCGCCAGGGGGCCCTGGCGCGCCCTGCTGGGTTGTGCCCCCCTCGGGGCACCCCCCAGGTGCAGCTCTGGCCAATTGGGTTCCTTCTGGTCCATAAAAAAATCTCCGTGGAGTTTCGTTGCATTTGGACTCCGTTTGGTATTGATTTCCTGTGGTGTAAAAACAAGCAAAAAACGGCAACTGGCACTGGGCACTGGGCACTGGGTCAATAGGCTAGTCCCAAAAAATGATATAAAGTTGCTATAAAATGATTGTAAAACATCCAAGAATGATAATAAAACAGCATGAATACTTCATAAATTATAGATACGTTGGAGACGTATCAAACATTTCTTCTTATAGGATTCAATGCACTTGATGCCCCATAGGAATTGTCCATGAATACCAAAGCTTAGAGCAAATATATGTATCTTCATATATATGGACTTCATCCTTGATTCCTTCTTATATCCTTGATGCACCTTCTATGGACAATACCTTCAAATATATCTCAATGAAAACATTAGTCCATAGAGATTGTCATTAATTACCAAAACCACACTTAGGGGCTACATGCCCTTTCAACAAGACAGTTCATTAGTTTTTGCGTTGGTATGTGAGCATATGATGCAATCTTAGGATGAGATGTTTGTCCTGAGAAAAATGTAGTTTTTTTAAATGAACATTGTCACCACAAATGACTAGTTCTTGTCTAGTTATGTATCTAATGCGAGCTTAGAGATAATACTTCTTCATACATTCAATTAAAGTTGCTATGGAAATATAAGAAAATGTTTCTAAAAATAGTTGTGTATAGAGGCCCCACTTTGTCTGCTTGCACCAGGGCCCTGATACGTCTCCGATGTATCTATAATTTTTTATTATTCCGTGTTGTTATATTATCATTCTTGGATGTTTTACAATCATTTTATAGCAACTTTATATCATTTTTTGGGACTAACCTGTTGACATAGTGCCCAGTGCCAGTAGCTATTTTTGCTTGTTTTTTACTTCGCAGAAAATCAATACCAAACGGAGTCCAAATGCAGCCAAACTTTTTGGAGATTTTTTCTGGACCAGAAGACACAAGATGGGCCAAGAAAGTACCTGAGGGGTGCTCCGAGGGGAGCACAACCCACCAGGGCGTGCCTGGGGGCCCAGGCGCGCCTGGGGGGCCCAGGCGCGCCCAGGTGGGTTGTGCCCACCTTGGTGGCCTCCCGCACCGCCTCTTTTCTCTATAAATACCCCAATATTAAAGAAACCCTAGGGGAGTCGATGATACGTCTCCGTCGTATCTATAATTTTTGATTGTTCCATGCCAATATTATACAACTTTCATATACTTTTGGCAACTTTTTATACTATTTTTGGGACTAACATATTGATCCAGTGCCCAGTGCCAGTTCCTGTTTGTTGCATGTTTTATGTTTCGCAGAAACCCCATATCAAACGGAATCCAAACGGGATAAAAACGGACGGAGAATATTTTTGGAATATTTGGAGAATATGGGAGGAAGAATCAACGCGAGACGGTGCCCGAGGGGGGCACGAGGCAGGGGGCGTGCCTGCCCCCCTTGTGGACCCCCCGTAAGGCGGTTGCTGCTCTACTTTGCCGCAAGAAAGCTAATTTTCGGAAAAAATATCTCGGTGAAGGTTTCATTCCAATCGGAGTTACGGATCTCCATATATATACGAAACGTTGGAAGGGCAGAAGCCAGAGAACGCAGAAACAGAGAGACATATCCAATCTCGGAGGGGCTCTCGCCCCTCCCATGCCATGGAGACCAAGGACCAGAGGGGAAACCCTTCTCCCATATAGGGAGGAGGTCAAGGAAGAAGAAGAAGAAGGAGGGGGGATCTCTCTCCCTCGCTTCCGGTGTCGCCGGAGTGCCACCGGGGGCCATCATCATCACCGCAATCTTCACCAACAACTTCACCGCCATCATCACCAACTCTTCCCCCCTCTATGCAGCGGTGTAACCCCTCTTTTACCCGCTGTACTCTCTACTTAAACATGGTGATCAACGCTATATATTATTTCCCAATGATGTATGGCTATCCTATGATGTTTGAGTAGATCTGTTTTGTCCTATGGGTTAATTGATGATCGTGATTGGCTTGAGTTGCATGTTTTATTATTGGTGCTGTCCTATGGTGCTCTCCGTGTCGCGCAAGCGTGAGGGATTCCCGCTGTAGGGTGTTGCAATACATTCATGATTCGCTTATAGTGGGTTGCGTGAGTGACTGAAACACAAACCCGAGTAAGGGGGTTGTTGCGTATGGGATAAAGAGGACTTGATGCTTTAATGCTATGGTTGGGTTTTACCTTAATGATCTTTATTAGTTGCGGATGCTTGCTAGAGTTCCAATCATAAGTGCATATAATCCAAATAGAGAAAGTATGTTAGCTTATGCCTCTCCCTCAAATAAAATTGCAATAATGATTACCGATCTAGTTATTGATTGCCTAGGGACAAATAACTTTCTCGTGACAAAAAGCTCTCTACTAAAACTAACTTAGTTGTGTCTTCATCTAAACAGCCCCTACTTTTTATTTACGTGCTCTTTATTTTCTTGCAAACCTATCCAAAAACACCTACAAAGTACTTCTAGTTTCATACTCGTTCTAGGTAAAGCAAACGTCAAGCGTGCGTAGAGTTGTATCGGTGGTCGATAGAACTTGAGGGAATATTTGTTCTACCTTTAGCTCCTCGTTGGGTTCGACACTCTTACTTATCAAAAGAGGCTACAATTGATCCCCTATACTTGTGGGTTATCAAGACCCTTTTCTGGCGCCATTGCCGGGGAGCAATAGCGTGGGGTGAATATTCTCGTGTGTGCTTGTTTGCTTTATCACTAAGTAATTTTTATTTGCTATTCTAAGTTGTTCTCTATCTTTAGTCATGGATATGGAACACGATGATACGTCTCCGTCGTATCTACTTTTCCAAACACTTTTGCCCTTGTTTTGGACTCTAACTTGCATGATTTGAATGGAACTAACCCGGACTGACGCTGTTTTCAGCAGAATTGCCATGGTGTTATTTATGTGCAGAAACAAAAGTTCTCGGAATGACCTGAAACTCCACGGAGCTTATTTTTGGAAAATATTAAAAATATTGGCGAAAGAATCAAGGCCAGGGGGCCCACCACCTGTCCACGAGGGTGGGGGCGCGCCTGCCCCCCTGAGCGCGCCTCCCTGCCTCTTGGGCCCCCTGGAGCTCCACCGACCTCAACTCCAACTCCATATATTCGTGTTCGGGGAGAAAAAATCAGAGAAAAAAGATTCATCGCGTTTTACGATACGGAGCCGCCGCCAAGCCCTAAACTCTCTCGGGAGGGCTGATCTGGAGTCCGTTCGGGGCTCCGGAGAGGGGAATCCGTCGCCATCGTCATCATCAACCATCCTTCATCACCAATTTCATGATGCTCACCGCCGTGCGTGAGAAATTCCATCGTAGGCTTGCTGGACGGTGATGGGTTGGATGATATTTATCATGTAATCGAGTTAGTTTTGTTAGGGTTTGATCCCTAGTATCCACTATGTTCTGAGATTGATGTTGCTATGACTTTGCTATGCTTAATGCTTGTCACTAGGGCCAGAGTACCATGATTTCAGATCTAAACCTATTATGTTTTCATGAATATATGTGAGTTGTTGATCCTATCTTGCAAGTCTATAGTCACCTACTATGTGTTATGATCCGGCAACCCCGAAGTGACAATAATCAGGACCACTCCCGGTGATGACCGTAGTTTGAGGAGTTCATGTATTCACTATGTGTTAATGCTTTGGTCCGGTACTCTATTAAAAGGAGGCCTTAATATCCCTTAGTTTCCATTAGGACCCCGCTGCCACGGGATGGTAGGACAAAAGATGTCATGCAAGTTCTTTTCCATAAGCACGTATGCTTATATTCGGAATACATGCCTATATTACATTGATGAATTGGAGCTAGTTCTGTGTCACCCTATGTTATGATTGTTACATGATGAACCGCATCCGGCATAATTCTCCATCACCGATCCAATGCCTACGAGCTTTTCATATATTGTTCTTCGCTTATTTACTTTTCTGTTGCTACTGTTACAATCACTACAAAAACCCAAAAATATTACTTTTTCTACCGTTACCGTTACTTCCATACTACTTTGCTACTAAATACTTTGCTGCAGATATTAAGTTATCCAAGTGTGGCTGAATTGACAACTCAGTTGCTAATACTTGAGAATATTCTTTGGCTCCCCTTGTGTCGAATCAATAAATTTGGGTTGAATACTCTACCCTCAAAAACTGTTGCGATCCCCTATACTTGTGGGTTATCAAGACTATTTTCTGGCGCCGTTGCCGGGGAGCATAGCTCTATTCTTTGAGTCACTTGGGATTTATATCTGCTGGTCACTATGAGGAACTTGAAAGATGAGAAAACAAAAATTTATCCCTGAACTACGAGGGGAGGTAAGGAACTGCCATCTAGCTCTGCACTTGATTCACCTTCTGTTTTGAGTAAGCTTGCGACACCTAAACCTGCTTCTGCTATTAATTCTGATATGTCGCATGTTATTGATGATGCCACTTCTGCTATGCATGATACTTATGATGAAACTACTTCTATGCTTGATACTACTGTGCCACTTGGTGAATTTCTTGATGAACAACTTGCTAGGGCTAGAGAGAATGAAATTATTGAAACTGATAATATTGATGAAAGTGATGATGAAGGCTCTCCCAATAAATATGAATTGCCTGTTGTGCCTAAGGGCTATCTTATGGATGAAGAAACTGCGAGAGACTTTCTTGCTTGCAATGATAGAAGTTATCTTAAGAAATTATTAGCTAAGCTTAAACAGAAAAGTCTGAATGCTAGAATGAAATATGATCCTGCTTATGCTACTTCACCTATCTTCGTTACTGATAAGGATTATGAATTCTCTGTTGATCCTGATATAATTACTTTGGTTGAGTGTGATCCTTTCTATGGCTATGAATCTGAAACTATTGTGGCACATCTTACTACATTAAATGATATAGCCACCCTGTTCACTAATGATGAGAGAACTCGCTACTTTGATATCCTTAAAATATTTCCGTTCTCATTAAAGGGTGATGCTAAGATATGGTTTAATTCTCTTGATCCTGGTTGTGTGCGTAGTCCCCAGGATATGATTTATTACTTCTCTGCTAAATATTTCCCTGCTCATAAGAAACAAGCTGCTTTAAGGGAAATATATAATTTTGTGCAACTTGAAGAAGAGAGTCTCCCACAAGCTTGGGGGAGGCTTCTCCAACTACTTAATGCTTTGCCTGATCATCCTCTTCAGAAAAATGAAATACATGATATCTTTTATAATGGACTAACCGATGCTTCCAGAGATTACCTGGATAGTTGTGCTGGTTCTGTTTTCAGGGAAAGAACACCGGATGAAGCTGAAATTTTATTGAACAATATGTTGACAAATGAAAATAATTGGACACTTCCTGAGCCAGCTCCTAAGCCAGCTCCTGAGCCTATTCCTAAGCCAACTCCGAAGACGGGGGGTATTCTATTTCTCAGTCCCGAAGATATGCAAGAGGCAAAGAAATCTATGAAAGAAAAGGGTATTAAAGCTGAAGATGTTAAGAATTTACCTCCTATTGAAGAAATACATGGTCTTAATTTACCGCCTGTTGAAGAAATATATGATCTTACTCCATTACCTATTGAAGAAACACATGGTCTTGATAACCCGACACAGGTAGTAAAGGTAAATTCTCTCTATAGATATGATAAAGCTGAAATCCCTCCTACCAAGTTTGCTAGCCAATGTTTGGATGAGTTTGACAACTTTATGGTTAGGCAAGAAGATTTTAATGCTTATTTTGGTAGACAATTAAAACAAAATGCTTATATGATTGAACACTTGGGTGATTATATGTCTAGAGTTAAAGGTGAACTTAAACTCATTAATAAACATGCTTCTATGGTTACCACTCAAGTTGAACAAGTACTTAAAGCTCAGAATGATTTACTCAATGAATTAAATAGTAAGAATAATGACTATGCTGTTAGAGTGGCTACTAGAACTGGTAAGATGACTCAGGAACCTTTGTATCCTGAAGGCCATCCTAAGAGAATTGAGCAGGATTCCTAGAGAAATAATATAGATGCACCTAGTCCTTCTAAAAAGAAGAAAAGGAAAAATGCTAGGACTTTGCATGCTTCTAGTGAACCTATTGCTGAAACACAATCTGGTAATGAGCATGAACCTAGTGATAATATTAATGAAGATGTTCATGTTGAGGCTCAACCTAGTAATGATAATGATGTAGAATTTGAACCTGCTGTTGATCTTGATAACCCACAATCAAAGAATCAACGTTATGATAAGAGAGATTTTGTTGCTAGGAAGCACGGTAAAGAAAGGGAACCATGGGTTCATAAACCCATGCCTTTTCCTCCTAAACCATCCAAGAAAAAGGATGATGAGGATTTTGAGCGCTTTGCTGAAATGATTAGACCTATCTTTTTGCGTATGCGATTAACTGATATGCTCAAAATGAATCCTTATGCTAAGTATATGAAAGATATTGTTACAAATAAAAGAAAGATACCGGAAGCTAGAATTTCCACCATGCTTGCTAATTATACTTTTAAGGGTGGAATACCAAAGAAACTTGGAGATCCAGGAGTACCCACTATACCATGCTCCATTAAAAGAAATTATGTTAGAACTGCATTATGTGATCTTGGAGCCGGTGTTAGTGTTATGCCTCTCTCTTTATATCATAGACTTGATTTGAATAAGTTGACACCTACTGAAATATCTTTGCAAATGGCTGATAAATCAACTGCTATACCTGTCGGTATTTGTGAAGATGTGCTTGTTGTGGTTGCAAACGTTACTATTTTAACGGACTTTGTTATTCTTGATATTCCCGAGGACGATAGTATGTCTATTATTCTTGGAAGACCTTTTTTGAATACTGCAGGGGCTGTTATTGATTGCAACAAAGGCAATGTCACTTTTCCTGTTAATGGCAATGAGCATACGGTACACTTTCCGAGGAAACAACCTCAAGTCCACAGTATCAATTCTATTGGAAAAATTCCATCGATTATTATTGGAGGTTTTGAATTTCCTCTTCCTACTGTCAAAGAGAAATATGATATTCTTATTATTGGGGATGTGCATATCCCCGTTGAGGTAACATGGTGTTATTCGAAATTTCTCCGGTTCCATGTTATTCGGAATGAGTTTGTTAACAAGACTTGATCAACCTTGTTAGTGGATTCCTTTTGATGAGCATGAGATGGATGAAGTTAGAAGGCACAACCTTCTGTACCCCCTTTTATTTTCTGTTATTTAGTCGAAATAATGTACAAATAGTATTTTTCTGTCTGTTTACTGAATTATCCGTGCAATATAAAAATACCCCGAAAATAAAAGTTTTCCAAATGCCCTGCCAATTTAATATGATTTTTTCTGGAATATTTGACACTGAGAACACAGCAGGGTGAGCAAGCACCTGGGCATGAGGGTCCAGGGAGCCCCCCCTGGGCGCGCCCCCTGCCTCGTGGGCCCACGGTGGCTCCCCTCCACTTATTCCTGCACCCACACACTCCTTCTTCCTCCCAAAAAAATCACTATCCAGCTCAAGCACGAGTTCTAGCTCATTTTGCTACGATTTTCGATCTCCTTGCTAGAAGCACCTCTCGCAAAACTGCTTTGGGGGATTGTTCCTTGGTATGTGACTCCTCGATTGGTCCAATTAGTTTTTGTTCTAGTGCTTTATTCATTGCAAATTTGTGCTGCCTAGGTGACATGTTCTTGAGCTTGCATGTCAAACTTATATGGTTCCAAGTAGTTCTAATGCATGATATAGTCTCTAGGCCCTTGTAGGAGTAGTTGCTATCAATTTTGTTGAGCTTGATTCACTTTTATTTGAAGTTACTAAAAATTTCATAAATTTTCAGAAAATAATGAAGAGATTTTTGAGGGGCTCATCAAGCCGAAGCTCGAAGGAAAAGCAAAGTGAAGAAGCAGAGAGGCCCAAATATAATCTGCCTCGCACCGTGGAGGTTCGGCCGTGTGAATGGCCTTCCGATGATTTCTTGAGAGCAACCGGGATTTATGATGATTTTTATGAATTGGCTGAGAATGTAGGCCTCACCGACTTCCTCCGCGACCAACGCGAACAGTATCTCTTACTCACCAATACTTTTGTGCAAAACTTCTACTATTATCCTAAGGAATCACCTCCTTCAGTAGAGTTTCATTTATATGATGTGGTTAAGAAGATGTCACTATATGAATTTTGCAGGGTTTGCAAAATACCTTTCGAGGGTAGCTTAGAGGAACCACATCGTAAAGATGTGGACGGGTTTATTGATACTATTACTGTAGGGGAAACTAGGAAGGTTTCCGATGCACGAATCACTAGCATACATTTTCCTGTTTTACGCTACTTTGCAATATTTGCTAGTCGTTGCTTAATTGGTCGCGAAAACTGTGGAAACCTTAGTGTCCCTGATATTATTATTTTGTTCCATGGTTTATTCTGTGATGACTCTGTTAGTATGGGCGGTATTATTGCCAAACGGTTAAGTCTGAACCGTACAAAGGGCCCCATCTTTGGAGGTGTCTATGCTTCACGCCTTGCTGCATACTATAACATACCTATTAGGCACTATGAAAAAGAAGAAAAATTGCTGCCTACTGTTTATTTAGATTACAAGAGTATGGTAGCGCATGATTTTATTGTTAAGAATAGGGAAAGGGCACTTAAATACAAATTGTTCTTTGATAAACATCACCCTAAAACTATTACCTTGCCTGCTCCTTCCTTGTTTGATTTATCTGCAGGCCAGTATCTCGTTCCGTTGGCGGCAATTCACGCCTATCGGAACCCTACGTCAGCCATAGAGCCAGAGCCAGAACCACAATTCGATCCTCCACGACAGTCTAACTACCAGTGGGATCCGAAAGTAATTGCCAACCCGTGGCAATCAGAGGCTTCTTCATCTCAGTACGACCCCAACTACAACTTTGGATATCCGCCAGGCCATCCGTGGCAATAGACCAACTTAGGCCAAAAGCCTAAGCTTGGGGGAGTACGTATTTCTCACCGACATTACATTCCTGTTCACACACTCATTGCTAGTTGTCGATGCTCATACTCTTTCACTGTAATATCCATGCTAGTTTATTTTTCTTTTTATGCCTTCTTCTTGTGTGTTTGATAAACCTTAAGAAAAACCAAAAAAAATTAGTGATAGCTTTTAGCTAGTTTACTTTTCTTGTAGTAGTAATAATTAAAAGAAAACCCAAAAAAATTCATGTTCTTCTTTTGCTTGTTGGGAGCTTTCCCGTGTAAATAGTTTTATTTCTTTTATTTTCTTTGGGGGTCGATAGGAGAAGACCATAATAAATGTTGAAGTGGCTCTTATATGCATTATTGTTGATTTAATCAAGAGCCCATATTGCCTTGTCTTCTCCTGTTTATTGAATGCTCGCAGATTCCAACTTAGTCCAATGCACGTGCACTGTTATTATTATTCACATCATTCGGTCATGCAAGTGAAAGGCAAGACTGACGATATATGATGGACTGATTGAGATGAGAGAAGCTGGTATGAACTCGACCTCTCTTGTTTTTGTAAATATGATTAGTTCATCGTTCCTGATTCAGCTTATTATGAATAAACATGTTTGCAATGACAATTAGAGATTATAGTTGCTTATGCCATTCTTAATTAGCTAGGAGTTTATAATGGTTTACCTTGCGTGCCAACATGCTATTAAAATGGTTGTGATGTGGTATGATGGGGTGGTATCCTCCTTTGAATGATTTAAGTGACTTGACTTGGCACATGTTCACGCATGTAGTTGAAACAAATCAACATAGCCTCCACGATATTTATGTTCATGGTGGATTATATCCTACTCATGCTTGCACTCAATGTTTATTAATTTTAATGCATGTTCATGACTGTTGTCGCTCTCTAGTTGGTCGCTTCCCAGTCTTTTTCTAGCCTTCACTTGTACTAAGCGGGAATACTGCTTGTGCATCCAATTCTTTAATCCCCAAAGTTATTCCACATGAGTCCACTATACCTTCCTATATGCGGTATCTACCTGCCGTTCCAAGTAAATTTGTATGTGCCAAACTCTAAACCTTCAAATGAAATTATGTTTTGTATGCTCGAATAGCTCATGTATCAACTAGGGTTGTCCGTATCTTCCATGCTAGGCGGGTTATTCTCAAGAGGAGTGGACTCCGCTCCTCACTCACGAGAAAATGGCTGGTCACCGGGATGCTCAGTCCCATGCTTTATGCAAACCAAATCAAAATAATTGCAAACAAAACTCCCCCGGGACTGTTGTTAGTTGGAGGCACTCGTTGTTTCGAGCAAGCCATGGATTGATGCTTGTTGGTGGAGGGGGAGTATAAACTTTACCATTCTGTTTGCGAACCACCTATAATGTGTGTAGCATGGAAGATATCACCATCTCTTGGTTGTTATGTTGACAATGAAAGTATGCCGCTCAAAATATTATTTATCTCTATTTCAAAACCGAGCTCTGGCACCTCTACAAATCCCTGCTTCCCTCTGCGAAGGGCCTATCGATTTACTTTTATGTTGAGTCATCACCCTCTTATAAAAAAGCACCAGTTGGAGAGCACTGTTGTCATTTGCATCCACTATTAGTTTATATTGGGTATGACTATGACTGGATCTCTTTTACCATGAATTACAATGTCTAGTCAGTCCTTGATCTTTAAAGGTGCTCTGCATTTATGTTTTGCGGTCTCAAAAAGGGCTAGCGAGATACTATCTTGTTATATCATATCATGATTGTTTTGAGAAAGTGTTGTCATCCGAGATTTATTATTATTGCTCGCTAGTTGATTATGACATTGACATGAGTAAACATGAGACCTAAATGTTATTGTGAATATGGTTAGTTCATAATCTTTGCTGAAAACTTGAATGCTGGCTTTACATATTTACAACAACAAGAGCAAACCGAGTTTGTAAAAGTTTATCTTTATCACTTTTAGTTTGTCAACTGAATTGCTTGAGGACAAGCAAAGGTTTAAGCTTGGGGGAGTTGATACGTCTCCGTCGTATCTACTTTTCCAAACACTTTTGCCCTTGTTTTGGACTCTAACTTGCATGATTTGAATGGAACTAACCCGGACTGACGCTGTTTTCAGCAGAATTGCTATGGTGGTATTTATGTGCAGAAACAAAAGTTCTCGGAATGACCTGAAACTCCACGAGCTTTGCTACCTCTTGAGCACTGCGTTGGTTTTCCCTTGAAGAAGAAAGGGTGATGCAGCAAAGTAGCGTAAGTATTTCCCTCAGTTTTTGAGAACCAAGGTATCAATCCAGTAGGAGGCCACACACGAGTCCCTCGCACCTACACAAACAAATAAATCCTCGCAACCAACGCGATAAGGGGTTGTCAATCCCTACACGGTCACTTACGAGAGTGAGATCTGATAGATATGATAAGATAATATTTTTGGTATTTTTATGATAAAGATGCAAAGTAAAGAAAGCAAAATAAAAACGGCGCTAGAAATAACTTGTTGACGAGAGATTAATATGATGGAAAATAGACCCGGGGGCCATAGGTTTCACTAGTGGCTTCTCTCAAGAGCATAAGTATTTACGGTGGGTGAACAAATTACTGTTGAGCAATTGACAGAATTGAGCATAGTTATGAGAATATCTAGGTATGGTCATGTATATAGGCATCACGTCCGAGACAAGTAGACCGACTCCTGCCTGCATCTACTACTATTACTCCACACATCGACCGCTATCCAGCATGCATCTAGAGTATTAAGTTCATAAGAACAGAGTAATGCTCTAAGCAAGATGACATGATGTAGAGGGACAAATTCATGCAATATGATATAAACCACATCTTGTTATCCTCGATGGCAACAATACAATACGTGCCTTGCTGCCCCTACTGACACTGGGAAAGGACACCACAAGATTGAACCCAAAGCTAAGCACTTCTCCCATTGCAAGAAAGATCAATCTAGTAGGCCAAACCAAACTGATAATTCGAAGAGACTTGCAAAGATAACCAATCATACATAAAAGACCATCGCTCGTCCCCGACTGCCACTCATAAGGAAGACACTCAAAGAACACCTCATGTTTCAAATTTGTTACATAACGTTTACCATACGTGCATGCTACGCGACTTGCAAACTTCAACACAAGTATTTCTCAAATTCACAACTACTCAACTAGCACAACTTTGATATCACTACCTCCATGTCTCAAAACAATCATCAAGCATCAAACTTCTCTTAGTATTCAATGCACTCATAAGAAAGTTTTTACTAGTCTTGAATACCTAGCATATTGGGATTATTTAAGCAAATTACCATGCTATTTAAGACTCTCAAAATAATCTAAGTGAAGTATGAGAGAATAATAGTTTCTATAAAACAAATCCACCACCATGCTCTAAAAGATATAAGTGAAGTAGTAGAGCAAAAACTATATAACTCAAAAGATATAAGTGAAGCACATAGAGTATTCTAATAATTTCCGAATCATGTGTGTCTCTCTCAAAAGGTGTCTACAGCAAACATGATTTTGGTAAACTAAAAAAATAAAGACTCAAATCATACAAGACGCTCCAAGTAAAACACATATCATGTGGTGAATAAAAATATAGCTCCAAGTAAAGTTACCGATGGAAGTAGACGAAAGAGGGGATACCTTCCGGGGCATCCCCAAGCTTTGGCTTTTAGGTGTCCTTATATTATCTTGGGGGTGCCATGGGCATCCCCAATATTAGGCTCTTGCCACTCCTTGTTCCATAATCCATCAAATCTTTTACCCAAAACTTGAAAACTTCACCACACAAAACTTAGCAGAAAATCTCGTGAGCTTCGTTAGCGAAAGAAAACAAATGACCACTTCAAGGTACTGTAATGAACTCATTATTTATTTATATTGGTGTTAAACCTACTGTATTCCAACTTCTCTATGGTTTATAAACTATTTTACTAGCCATAGATTCATCAAAATAAGCAAACAACACACGAAAAACAGAATCTGTCAAAAACAGAACAGTCTGTAGTAATCTGTAACTAACACAAACTTCTGGAACTCCAAAAATTCAGAAAAAATAGGACGACCTATAAAATTTGTGTATTGATCAGCAGAAATTGGAATCAATATTTTATCACCTTCTGGTGATTTTTAACAATTGTTTTCGTGAACAGAAAGTTTCTGGAATTTTCAGCAAGATCAAATAACTATCATCCAAGAAGATCCTATAGGTTTAACTTGGCACAAACACTAATTAAAACATAAAAAGACATCTAACCAGAGGCTAGAACAAATATTTATTCCTAAACAGAAGCAAAAAGCAAAAAAACTAAAAATAAAATTGGGTTGCCTCCCAACAAGCGCTATCGTTTAACGCCCCTAGCTAGGCATAAAAGCAAGGATAGATCTAGGTATTGCCATCTTTGGTAGACAATCCATAAGTGGCTCTCATGATAGATTCATAAGGTAATTTTATTTTATTTCTAGGGAAGTGTTCCATGTCTTTCCTTAACGGAAATTGGAATCTAATATTCCCTTCCTTCATATCAATAATTGCACCAATCGTTCTAAGGAAAGGTCTACCAAGAATAATAGGACATGAAGGATTGCAATCTATGTCAAGAACAATAAAATCTACGGGCACATAGTTCCTATTTGCAAAAATAAGAACACCATTGATTCTTCCCATAGGTTTCTTAATAGTGGAATCCGCAAGGTGCAAGTTTAGAGAGCAATCATCAAAATCACGGAAACCTAATAAATCGCATAAAGTTTTTGGAATCGTGGAAACACTAGCACCCAAATCACACAAAGCATAGCATTCATGATCTTTAATTTTAATTTTAATAGTAGGATCCCACTCATCATAAAGTTTTCTAGGGATAGAAACTTCCAACTCAAGTTTTTCTTCATAAGATTGCATCAAAGCATCAACGATATGTTTGGTAAAGGCTTTATTTTGACTATAAGCATGAGGAGAATTTAGCACGGATTGCAACAAGGAAATACAATCTATTAAAGAGCAATTATCATAATTAAATTCCTTGAAATCCAAAATAGTGGGTTCATTATTATCTAATGTTTTGATCTCTTCAATCCCACTTTTATCAATTTTAGCATCAAGATCTAAAAACTCCGAATTTCTGGAACGCCTTCTAGGTAAAGGTGGATCATATTCAGTCCCATCATTATCAAGATTAATATTGCAAAACAAAGATTTAATAGGGGACACATCAATAACTTTTAGATCTTCATCTTTATTTTCATAGAAATTTGAAGAACACGCTTTCACAAAGCAATCTTTCTTAGCACGCTTCCTAGCGGTTCTTTCTTTGCACTCATCAATGGAAATTCTCATGGCTTTGAGAGACTCATTGATATCATGATTAGGAGGAATAGATCTAAGCTTTAAAGAATCAACATCAAGAGAAATTCTATCAACGTTCCTAGCCAATTCATCAACTTTAAGCAATTTTTCTTCAAGCAAAGCATTGAAATTCTTTTGCGAATTCATAAATTCCTTAACACTAGTCTCAAATTCAGAGGGAATCTTATTAAAATTTCCATAAGAATTGTTGTAGGAATTGTCATAATTATTAGAGGAATTACTAGGATAAGTCCTAGGATTAAAGTTTCCTCTATACGCGTTGTTACCAAAATTATTCCTACCAACAAAATTCACATCCATAGGTTCATTATTATTCTCAATCAAAGTAGACAAAGGCATATCATTAGGATCAGAAGAAACACTCTTAGTAGTAAACAATTTCATAAGTTCGTCCATCTTTCCACTCAAAACATTAATTTCTTCCATCGCATGCACTTTTTTATTAGTAGATCTTTCAGTGTGCCATTGAGAATAATTAACCATAATATTATCTAGGAGTTTAGTAGCTTCTCCTAAAGTGATTTCCATAAAAGTGCCTCCCGCGGCCGAATCTAAAAGATTTCTAGAAGCAAAATTCAATCCGGCATAAATTTTTTGTATAATCATCCACAAATTCAAACCATGCGTAGGGCAATTACGTATCATTAATTTCATCCTCTACCAAGCTTGTGCAACATGTTCATGATCAAGTTGTTTAAAATTCATAATATCGTTTCTAAGAGAGATGATCTTAGCGGGAGGAAAATACTTAAAGATAAAAGCATCTTTGCACTTATTCCATGAATCAAAACTATTTTTAGGCAAAGACGAAAACCAAGCTTTAGCACGATCTCTAAGCGAAAAAGGAAATAGCTTCAATTTAACAATATTATTGTCCACATCTTTCTTCTTTTGCATATCACACAAATCAACGAAGCTATTTAGATGGGTAGCAGCATCTTCACTAGGAAGGCCGGCGAATTGACCTTTCATGACAAGATTCAACAAAGCAGCATTGATTTCACAAGATTCAGTATCGGTAAGAGGAGCAATCGGAGTGCTAAGGAAATCATTATTGTTGGTATTGGTGAAGTCACACAATTTAGTATTATCTTGAGCCATCATGACAAGCAAGCAATCCAACACACGAGCAAACAAGAAGCAAGCGGAAAAGAGGCGAACGGAAAAGAGAGGGCGAATAAAACGGCAAGGGTGAAGTGGGGGAGAGGAAAACGAGAGGAAAATGGCAAATAATGTAATGCGGGAGATAAGGGTTTGTGATGGGTACTTGGTATGTTGACTTTTGCGTAGACTCCCCGGCAACGGCGCCAGAAATCCTTCTTGCTACCTCTTGAGCACTGCGTTGGTTTTCCCTTGAAGAGGAAAGGGTGATGCAGCAAAGTAGCGTAAGTATTTCCCTCAGTTTTTGAGAACCAAGGTATCAATCCAGTAGGAGGCCACGCACGAGTCCCTCGCACCTACACAAACAAATAAATCCTCACAACCAACGCGATAAGGGGTTGTCAATCCCTACACGGTCACTTACGAGAGTGAGATCTGATAGATATGATAAGATAATATTTTTGGTATTTTTATGATAAAAATGCAAAGTAAAGAAAGCAAAATAAAAACGGCACTAGAAATAACTTGTTGTCGGGAGATTAATATGATGGAAAATAGACCCGGGGGCCATAGGTTCACTAGTGGCTTCTCTCAAGAGCATAAGTATTTACGGTGGGTGAACAAATTACTATTGAGCAATTGACAGAATTGAGCATAGTTATGAGAATATCTAGGTATGATCATGTATATAGGCATCACATCCGAGACAAGTAGACCGACTCCTGCCTGCATCTACTACTATTACTCCACACATCAACCGCTATCCAGCATGCATCTAGAGTATTAAGTTCATAAGAACAGAGTAATGTTTTAAGCAAGATGACATGATGTAGAGGGATAAATTCATGCAATATGATATAAACCCCATCTTGTTATCCTCGATGGCAACAATACAATACGTGCCTTGCTGCCCCTACTGTCACTGGGAAAGGACACCGCAAGATTGAACCCAAAGCTAAGCACTTATCCCATTGAAAGAAAGATCAATCTAGTAGGCCAAACCAAACTGATAATTCGAAGAGACTTGCAACATAAAAGAATTCAGAGAAGATTCAAATATTGTTGATAGATAAACTTGATCATAAACCCACAATTCATCAGTCTCAACAAACACACCGCAAAAGAAGATTACATCGAATAGATCTCCACAAGAGAGGGGGAGAACATTGTATTGAGATCCAAAAAGAGAGAAGAAGTCATCTAGCTAATAACTATGGACCCAAAGGACTGAGGTAAACTACTCACACATCACCGGAGAGGCTATGGTGTTGATGTAGAAGCCCTCCGTGATCGATGCCCCCTCTGGCGGAGCTCCGGAACAGGCCCCAAGATGGGATCTCCGTATCTGGTAGTTTGGGGGTACGTAGGTATATATAGGAGGAAGGAGTACGTCGGTGGAGCAACAGGAAGCCCACGAGGGTGGAGGGCGTGCCTAGGGGGGTAGGCACGCCCCCCTGATACGTCTCCAACGTATCTATAATTTTTTATTGCTCCATGCTATATTATCTTCTGTTTTGGACATTATTGGGCTTTATTATACACTTTTATATTATTTTTGGGACTAACCTATTAACCGGAGGCCCAGCCCAGAATTGCTGTTTTTTCCCTATTTCAGAGTTTCGCAGAAAAAGAATATCAAACGGAGTCCAAACGGAATGAAACCTTTGGGAACGTGATTTTTGGAACGAACGTGATCCAGAGAACTTGGAACCTACGTCAAGAAAGCTGCCAGGAAGCCACGAGGTAGGGGGCACGCCTACCCCCCCTGGGCGCGCCCTCCACTCTCGTGGGCCCCACGTTGCTCCACCGACGTACTCCTTCCTCCTATATATACCTACGTACCCCCAAACGATCAGATACGGAGCCAAAAACCTAATTCCACCGCCGCAACCTTCTGTACCCGTGAGATCCCATCTTGGGGCCTTTTCCGGAGCTCCGCCGGAGGGGGCATCGATCACGGAGGGCTTCTACATCAACATCATAGCCTCTCCGATGAAGTGTGGGTAGTTTACCTCAGACCTTCGGGTCCATAGTTATTAGCTAGATGGCTTCTTCTCTCTTTTTGGATCTCAATACAATGTTCTCCCCCTCTCTTGTGGAGATGTATTCGATATAATCTTCTTTTGCAGTGTGTTTGTTGAGACCGATGAATTGTGGGTTTATGATCCAGTTTATCTATGAACAATATTTGAATCTTCTGAATTCTTTTATGTATGATTGGTTATCTTAGCAAGTCTCTTCGAATTATCAGTTTGGTTTGGCCTACTAGATTGATCTTTCTTGCAATAGGAGAAGTGCTTAGCTTTGGGTTCAATCTTGCGGTGTCCTTTCCCAGTGATAGTAGGGGCAGCAAGGCACGTATAGTATTGTTGCCATCGAGGATAACAAGAGGGGGTTTATATCATATTGCATGAGTTTATCCCTCTACATCATGTCATCTTGCTTAAGGCGTTACTCTGTTCTTATGAACTTAATACTCTAGATGCATGCTGGATAGCGGCCGATGTGTGGAGTAATAGTAGTAGATGCAGGCAGGAGTCGGTCTACTTGTCTCGGACGTGATGCCTATATACATGATCATACCTAGATATTCTCATAACTATGCTCAATTCTGTCAATTGCTCAACAGTAATTTGTTCACCCACCGTAAAATACTTATGCTCTTGAGAGAAGCCACTAGTGAAACCTATGGCCCCCGGGTCTATTTTCCATCATATTAATCTCCCGACAACAAGCTATTTCTGGCGCTGTTTTTATTTTTCTTTTATTTTACTTTGCATCTTTATCATAAAAATACCAAAAATATTATCTTATCATATCTATTAGATCTCACTCTCGTAAGTGACCGTGTTGGGATTGACAACCCCTTATCGCGTTGGTTGCGAGGATTTATTTGTTTGTGTAGGTGCGAGGGACTCGCGCGTAGCCTCCTACTGGATTGATACCTTGGTTCTCAAAGACTGAGGGAAATACTTACGCTACTTTGCTACATCACCCTTTCCTCTTCAAGGGAAAACCAACGCAGTGCTCAAGAGGTAGCACCCCCTACCTCGTGGCTTCCTGGTTGATGTCTTGACGTAGGGTCCAAGTCCTCTGGATCATGTTCGTTCGAAAATCACATTCCCGAAGGTTTCATTCCGTTTGGACTCCGTTTGATATTCTTTTTCTGCGAAACTCTGAAATAGGCAAAAAACAGCAATTCTGGGCTGGGCCTCGGGTTAATAGGTTAGTCCCAAAAATAATATAAGAGTGTATAATAAATCCCAATAATGTCCTAAACAGAATATAATATAGCATGGAGCAATAAAAAATTATAGATACGTTGGAGACGTATCAAGCTTATTTTTGGAAAATATTAAAAATATTGGTGAAAGAATCAAGGCCAGGGGGCCACCACCTGTCCACGAGGGTGGGGGCACGCCAGCCCCCTGGGTGCGCCCCCTGCCTCGTGGGCCCCCTGGAGCTCCACCGACCTCAACTCCAACTCCATATATTCGTGTTCGGGGAGAAAAAAATCAGAGAAAAAAGATGCATCGCGTTTTATGATACGGAGCCGCCAGCAAGCCCTAAACTCTCTCGGGAGGGCTGATCTGGAGTCCGTTCGGGGCTCCGGAGAGGGGAATCCGTCGCCATCGTCATCATCAACCATCCTTCATCACCAATTTCATGATGCTCACCGCCGTGCGTGAGTAATTCCATCGTAGGCTTGCTGGACGGTGATGGGTTGGATGAGATTTATCATGTAATCGAGTTAGTTTTGTTAGGGTTTGATCCCTAGTATCCACTATCTTCTGAAATTGATGTTGCTATGACTTTGCTATGCTTATGCTGGTCACTAGGGCCCGAGTGCCATGATTTCAGATCTGAACCTATTATGTTTTCATGAATCACTACAAAAAAAGACACATCCGTGACATTTTGGGACGAACGAATTTTTTTTCTGTCATACATATGACACTTCTATGACGATAATTGTGACAAAACCCGGTATCATCATAGATGTGGTGGGCTCCTACTTCTATGACAAAATATCATGAAAGAAAATGGGCTTTTCGTCCTGGGCGGGCCGGAGACGCAGCTGCATGACATTCTTTGGGCCGTCCATGACAGAAAAAACCGTGGTAGAAGCGAGGGCGAGGAAAATTTCGGGGAGTTCCCAGTTACGGTGGGAGGTCGGGGGCCGAGCGATGCGCATTTCTCTCGTACACGTACGCGCGTGTGTGCGAGGCATTGGCTCTAACTGAACCCAAGCGAGGCGTTGGGCTCTAACTGAACCCGAGCGATTGCACTGCAGGCTACGCGTTACTAAACCCGAGCGATCGATCGATGGCTGTTAACTGAACCCGATCGAGCGATTCCTTCACTACTGCTGCTAACTGAAGCCGATCGATGCTGCCTCTGGGATAACAGTGAACGTTGTGGGGGGGGTTGGATGAACAGTGAGCGGTGGCGTTGCCTCTGGATGAACAGGACCCCATGGTGTGGTGGAGGGCTGGATGAACAGTAGACGGTGGTGGGATGCCCGTGGAGGGGTGGTTGAACAGGACCCCATGGTGTGGAGGGCTGGATGAACAGTAGACGGTGGAGGGGTGCCCGTGGAGGGGTGGTTGAACAGTAGCCGGTGGAGTAGCCCGCGGTGGAGGCTGGATGAACAGGAGCCCGTGGAGGCTGGAGGAGGTCGACGGTAGCCCGTGCAAGCTGGAGGAGGTCGATGGTGGAGATGAACAGTATCCCGTGGAGTCCCGTTTTGCGGTACGCCACACCCCTCCCGATGAACAGGACCCCCGTTTCGACCATAGGAGGTCCGTTTCGTCCGTTTTGCGGTACGCCACACCCCTCCCGATCAACAGGACCCCCGTTTCGACCGTAGGAGGTCCGTTTC